>NC_140000.1:32807385-32886785 GCF_964263955.1 Coregonus lavaretus | reverse complement strand
GTGTGGCATGAAGGCGCAAACAGATTGGTACCCAACTAGTGTGATTTAGGAGACGTTGATTATTTTAGTTGTGTATTAAAGACATGACTAATCCATCACCCTGCCACTTCCCCTGTTCCTCCATCCCTGATCAATGGCTCTGCCATCATCTCATACTGTGACACCAATCAATTGCTTTGATTGTTGAGCACCCGGCATCAGGCACAGCACAGCAGGCTCAGGGCCAGGCAGCTGCTCTCTCTCTGGGGCTTTGATTTCACTTTGTCTCTGTGTTTGTGTGCACGTGCGTGCATTAATGGAGTGTGTCCCAGAAAAATATCAGGACCAGGAAGTAACCAGTCTCTGTGTCGGATAGTGATAAATATAGCTTGGAAAATGGGTGTCAAAGAGACACATGATCTCTATGTGATCTGTTTGTCCAATGAACTCTATGGATAGGCCCTAGAAGAATGAACCTGCAACTGGAGTGTAGTTTCTGTGTGAAAGCACATGGTAATCTTTGTGCTTTCAAACCCTTGGGGGTGTGTGTCTCTGTCTGTCTGTCTGTTCGTTTGTGTGTGCTGATCAAGCAAAAATATGAACTTCTGTTCTCTCTAAGACAATGGGCAATAAAGTATACATTTTTTGCCCGCGCAACTGACAGCTATATCGGTCCACTAATACCGGACTAGTAAAGGCCCAGTGCACTATTTTTGTTATTTATTATTAATATTTTTTCAGGGGGTGCTTCAGCACCCCTACTTCCTGCATCTATGAGGACATATACAATAGCGCCGGAGGGGATGGCTGCCGTTTTACGGGCTCCTAACCAATTGTGCTATTGTGTGTGTTTTTTCGCGTTATTTCTAACTTATTTTGTACATAATGTTTCTGCCACCGTCTCTGACCGAAAATAGCTTCTAGATATCAGGACAGCGATTACTCACCTCATACTGGACTACTAACCTGTAGCACTCAGGTCTGTAGCTATGAAGTGCTTTGAAAGGCTGGTCATGGCTCACATCAACACCATTATCCCAGAAACCCTAGACCCACTCCAATTTGCATACCGCTCCAACAGATCCACAGATGATGCAATCTCTATTGCACTCCACACTGCCCTTTCACACCTGGACAAAAGGAACACCTACATGAGAATGCTATTCATTGACTACAGCTCAGCGTTCAACACCATAGTGCCCTCAAAGCTCATCACTAAGCTAAGGACCCTGGGACTAAACACCTCCCTCTGCAACTGGATCCTGGACTTCCTGACAGGCCGCCCCTAGATGGTAAGGGTAGGCAACAACACATCTGCCACGCTGATCCTCAACACTGTGGCCCCTCAGGGGTGCGTTCTCAGTCCCCTCCTGTACTCCCTGTTCACCCATGACTACATGGCCAAGCACGACTCCAACATCATCATTAAGTTTGCAGACGACACAACAGTGGTATGCCTGATCACCGACAACGGTGAGACAGCCTATAGGTAGGAGGTCAGAGACCTGGCTGTGTGGTGCCAGGATAACAACCTCTCCCTCAACGTGATCAACACAAAGGAGATTATTGTGGACTACAGGAAAAGGAGGACAGAGCACACCCCCATTCTCATCAACAGGGCTGTAGTGGAGCAGGTTGAGAGCTTCAAGTTCCTTGGTGTCCACATCACCAACAAATTATCATGGTCCAAACACACCAAGACAGTCGTGAAGAGGGCACGACAAAGCCTATTCACCCCTCAGGAGACTGAAAAGATTTGGCATGGGTCTTCAGAGCCTCAAAAGGTTCTACAGCTGCACTATCGAGAGCATCCTGACTCGTTGCATCACCGCCTGGTACGGCAACTGCTCAGCCTCCAACCGCAAGACACTACAGAAGGTAGAGCGTACGGCCCAGTACATCACTGGGGTCAAGCTTCCTGCCATCCAGGACCTCTATAAAATTGTCAAAGACTCCAGCCAACCTAGTCATAGACTGTTCTCTCTGCTACCGCATGGCAAGCAGTACCGGAGCGCCAAGTCTAGGTCCAAAAGGCTTCTTAACAGCTTCTACCCCCAAGCCATAAGACTCCTGAACAGCTAATGAAATGGCTACCCGGACTATTTGCATTGTCGTCGTCTTCCCCACCCCCTCTTTTACGTTGCTGCTACTCACTGTTACCTCGACTAACCGGTGCCCCCGCACATCGACTCTGTACCGGTACCCCCTGTATATTGCCTTGCTACTGTTATTTTATTGTTGCTCTTTAATAATGTCTTCTTTTTTATTTTTTACTTCAGTTTATTTTAGTAAATACTTTAACACTTATTTTTCTTAAAACTGCATGTTGGTTAAGGGCTTGTAAGTAAGCATTTCACTGTAAGTTCTACACCTGTTGTATACGGCGCATGTGACAAATTTGATTTGATTTGATATGCAGTTGTTTTTATAATTCAGCTGTGCTGTAGCCTATTTATAGCTCAGGTTTGCTGTGCCCATGTCTCAGAGGTGTGTCTCTCTCTCTCCCTCTCTCTTTCTCTCTCTCCATCTCACTCTCTCTGTGTGTGTTCTCAGGCCATGTTCAGTCTGTGCATGGTGGAGAGTGAGGCGGATGAGGTGGCGCTTCAGGGAGTTACCAGTGTGGGACTGAAACATGCACTAGACTTTGCCTACACAGGACAGGTGAGTCTACAGTAGCACCTTCATCTACAGCTAGCCACCCCACACATGTCCTCAAGTCACACACAGGTACTGTACTGTACTGTACTGAACTGTACACACAAACGTATCTCACAAATATCCAGGCTTAAACTAACTAAGATTGACAGTTTTCAGCTTTTTGTTAACTGATTAAAGCTATAGCCCAGCAATACTCAACTGGCGGACCACGGCCCGGATGCTTGACCCCTAGGGGGCCCCCCATTGATTTTGTTGAGTCACTCAGGTATCATATGAACATACATAAAACATGGCAAAATATGTAGAATTGCAGGAAATGTGATTTAAAACGGCTACATTTTCTGCCCGCCTCATGACAAATTGTGAAGAATTGCAGGAAATTTGATTTAAAATGGCAAAGTTTTCTCTCTGCCAACAAGAGGGGTGTGAACAGTTTGAGCAGTTTGGGGTCGCATGAGTCGCGATGTGGGGGTTTGTTACTATGATGATAAATGACCATCCGGACCATTACCATCTAGTACATTTGTGTGACTGGACCTTATCAAATAGTGGTTGAGTACCCCTGCTATAGCCTTTGCATGGATGTGATACTGTATCTAACCTAGCCTGACCCTACGGTATGCCAGTGATCCCCCCCCCCCCCCCCCCCTATCTCTCTCCTCTCTCTCTCTCTCTCTCTCTCTTCTCTCTTTCTTTCTCTCGCCTATCTCTCTTCCCCCCATCTTTCTCTCCCTCTCTCTTTCTGCGGTGAGGAGTCAGGAGATCTATGCCCTGTGGCCCAGCAGTGAGAGGCTGGCTAGCTCATAATTATTCCTAATTGCATTTCCACAGTGGAAATGAGCAGAGGGAGTTGTGTTGATATAGGTCAGCAGCCGGCTGCCAGTCCATTTCTGTCTGTTGAGATGATGAGACGTGAGCAATATGCTTATTTCAGTAAACAACCACACAGCTAGTTGCTGAAACACACCAGACACATGTCAGGGGCCATAGGGTTAGCAGACATGCTGTTGCTATATGTTGCTATACAGGCTACACTGAGAGGACACAGCATGCACACGCACATTATAAATATTAGTCTTACTTTTTATTTGATGTTGCTAAAACCATGTATTTACATGGCAATTACATGTAAATGTGACAGGGATCACAGTTGTAAGAAGAATAACTGTGTGTGAATAACAATGTATAATAACACTCAAACTGCAATGTAATGACCCTTTAAATTCATGTTTTATAGACACTGAATATAAAGTCGGACCAACACATGTAGTCTACTGAAGAACAGATAGCATTAATAATGCCTCTCAAGTACTTTCAGTAACACAAGAGTGAAAGCACATTAGTTTAAATGCTATTGCACACAAGACCACGCCTGGCCTGAGACCACAGTCACACACCCACACACATGAATCAGCAGCATTATATAAAGTGACCACTGGTCCTGAGTGCTTCTGTCATTGAATGCGTCCCAAATGGCACCCTATTCCCTACATAGTGCAC
Source organism: Coregonus lavaretus (assembly GCF_964263955.1). Lineage (NCBI taxonomy): Eukaryota > Metazoa > Chordata > Actinopteri > Salmoniformes > Salmonidae > Coregonus > Coregonus lavaretus. Next base: position 32,882,648 of record NC_140000.1, on the reverse strand, counting down.
TACTTTTGACAAGAACCCAATGGGCACTATATAGGGAATATGGTGTCATTTGGGACGCAACCTGTCTGTCTGGGGAGGTGAGCAGTGTGTGAGGTGGACAGGAAGTGGTCTCACCCAGGTCCTCTCCTCAGATAATGCTGGAGCCAGGGGTGATTCAGGATGTTCTGTCGGCAGGAAGTCACCTTCAGCTGCTGGAGCTGCTCAGTCTCTGCTCACACTACCTCGTCCAGGTGAGGAGTCAAGACAGACATAGACACACACACACACTCACATATATTACATACTCACACATACAGTCATATACAGTACAGTCAAATACACACACACTCACTCACTCACTCACTCACTCACTCACTCACTCACTCACTCACACACACAGACACTCGCACACACTGCAATTTCTTGTGTATATCAAGGGTCTACTTTCCATATGTTCAAGGTTCTTCCGAACCACACAAGACCACACATTAAACCCCCCTGTCACCACCAGAGAGATACATTAGCATGGCAATTGGCAAACCGTTACATCACGTTATGGTAAACAGTGCTCTCATACACCATCTACTGGTAGAGAAAGAAATGGACACTATGTTGCACACCATTGATTTCACTGCACTGTCCCTACAGACAAACTTCCTGCTCACTGTAAATAAAATAAAATGTTATTTGTCACATGCGCCAAATACAACAGGTGTAAACCTTACAGTGACATGCTTACTTACAAGCCCTTAACCAACAATGCAGTTTTAAGAAAAATAAGTGTTAAGTAAACAATAGATAAGTAAAAAATAAATCAGTAAAATAACAGTAAAAAGAACAGTAGCGAGGCTATATACAGGGGGGTACCGGTACAGAGTCAATGTGCGGGGGCACCGGTTAGTCGAGGTAATTGAGGTAATATGTCCATTTAGGTATAGTTAAAGTGACTATGCATAGATAATAAACAGAGAGTAGCAGCAGCGTAAAAGAGGGGGTGGGGGGGACAATGCAAATAGTCCAGGTAACCATTTGATTAGCTTTTCAGGAATCTTATGGCTTGGAGGTAGAAGCTGTTAAGAAGCCTTTTGGACTTAGACTTGGTGCTCCGTTACCGCTTACCTTGCGGTAGCAGAGAGAACAGTCTATGACTGTTGCCATACCAGGCAGTGATGCAACCAGTCAGGATGCTCTCGATGGTGCAGCTGTAGAACTTTTTGAGGATCTGAGGACCCATGCCAAATCTTTTCAGTCTCCTGAGGGGGAATAGGCTTTGTCGTGCCCTCTTCACGACTGGCTTGGTGTGTTTGGACCATAATAGTTTGTTGATGATGTGGACACCAAGGAACTTGAAGCTCTCAACCTGCTCCACTACAGCCCCGTCGATGAGAATGGGGGTGTGCTCGGTCCTTCTTTTCCTGTAGTCCACAGTCATCTCCTTTGTCTGTGATCTAACTGCTATACAATTAGATAGCAGTTAGATCACAGCTGAAGATGCAGAGAAAAGGCCCAGGTTAACATAAAATATATATATTCACTAGCTTTCTAGATAAGTGTTTTGTCTGTATGAAAGGTGGTATTGTACAGATTATTTTGTGTGTGAATGTTTGTGTGGGTGAGTGTTTGAGCTGAATACTTACAGAGCCATGCAGTATATTGTACATCACTCTGCTTACTGCCAGCAGATGGCAGACTTATTCCACTCTCAATCTCTGTTTTCTATTCTCTTGCCTCCTCTCCTGTTCTCTCTCTCTCTCTTTCACTCTCTCTCTCACTCACTCATTCTCATACTCTCATACTCTGAGATCTGCTTGAATAACAATGTGGTCTCATCTCATTAGATTCAGTGATATATAAACTGCAGTTCAAAAACACCCGAAAGAAAGTGTAGGACCCAGAGTGTGTGTGTGTGCGTGCGTGCGTGCATGTGAGTGATATTTAACTGTATGTCAGTGTGTTTATGTGTGTTACTGTATGTATTAACTCAAACCCTACACCCCAACCGAGCACTCCGTTCTGCCACCTCTGGTCTCTTGGCCCTCCCACCCCTACAGGGGGTCAGTTCCTGCTCAGCTCCTGCTCAAAGCTCTTCTCTGTCCTGGCACCCCAATAGTGGAACAAACTTCCCCCTAACGTCAGGACAGCGGAGTCCCTGACCATCTTCTGAAATGTTTTGAAACCCTTCCTCCTCAAAGAGTATCTTAAATAAATCCCACGGTACCCCCCTCCTGCTACTTTATTGTGGGAAGATCACAGTCCCATGGCTGTGATATGTGGTTGTCTCACCTAGTTATCCTAAGACGAATGCACTAATTGTAAGTTGCTCTGGATAAGAGCATCTGCTAAATGACAAGCTGGGTTTCTCAACTCCACGACATGTACATCTCGGTGGAGTTGGGTTGCGACGAATATCAGTTAATACGAGGTTAACAGTCGGTGGTTGTATTTGAATAAAGTTTTATTAAAAAGTATGGATTTCAGCAAAGAAAGGCACGCCTTTACACAGGAGAAACATAGGTTGAAGAATATATATTTTTTACAAGTATCGACTGACAGTTACTCAATGTAGTCGGAGGTTCAGTGCGCCCACAGTCGTCGTGGAGTTGAGAAACTCCGCTACTAAATGACTCAAATGTAAATGTATTTACCTTATGAGTCTTTACCCTATGCCAATGTGTCCACAACAGGAGCTGAACAGTGTTAATTACCTGGACCTTTACCGTGTGGCTGATCTGTTCCACCTTCCTGCTCTGGAGGAGGCTGTGGTCAGCTTCCTGGTAGAACACCTGTGTGAGCTGCAGCAGAGCCGCCAGGAGGAGGTGCTGCTGCTCCCCTACCGCCTCCTCAGGGAGGTGCTGAAGAGCGACCACCTCACCTCCCTCAACGAGGAGGAGATCTGGCAGGTACACTGCACTGGCTCCTCACAGTCAAACACACACAATGGAAGCAACAAACACATGTTCGCAAATGCATGCACATATACAGACACATGCACGTACGCACGCACACACACACCACACACACTGTATACAGTGGGGAAAAAAAGTATTTAGTCAGCCACCAATTGTGCAAGTTCTCCCACTTAAAAAGATGAGAGAGGCCTGTAATTTTCATCATAGGTACACGTCAACTATGACAGACAAATTGAGATTTTTTTTGTTGAGAAAATCACATTGTAGGATTTTTAATGAATTTATTTGCAAATTATGGTGGAAAATAAGTATTTGGTCACCTACAAACAAGCAAGGTTTCTGGCTCTCACAGACCTGTAACTTCTGCTTTAAGAGGATCCTCTGTCCTCCACTCGTTACCTGTATTAATGGCACCTGTTTGAACTTGTTATCAGTATAAAAGACACCTGTCCACAACCTCAAACAGTCACACTCCAAACTCCACTATGGCCAAGACCAAAGAGCTGTCAAAGGACACCAGAAACAAAATTGTAGACCTGCACCAGGCTGGGAAGACTGAATCTGCAATAGGTAAGTAAGCAGCTTGGTTTGAAGAAATCAACTGTGGGAGCAATTATTAGGAAATGGAAGACATACAAGACCACTGGTAATCTCCCTCGATCTGGGGCTCCACGCAAGATCTCACCCCGTGGGGTCAAAATGATCACAAGAACGGTGAGCAAAAATCCCAGAACCACACGGGGGGACCTAGTGAATGACCTGCAGAGAGCTGGGACCAAAGTAACAAAGCCTACCATCAGTAACACACTACGCCGCCAGGGACTCAAATCCTGCAGTGCCAGACGTGTCCCCCTGCTTAAGCCAGTACATGTCCAGGCCCGTCTGAAGTTTGCTAGAGTGCATTTGGATGACCCAGAAGAGGATTGGGAGAATGTCATATGGTCAGATGAAACCAAAATATAACTTTTTGGTAAAAACTCAACTCGTCGTGTTTGGAGGACAAAGAATGCTGAGTTGCATCCAAAGAACACCATACCTACTGTGAAGCATGGGGGTGGAAACATCATGCTTTGGGGCTGTTTTTCTGCAAAGGGACCAGGACGACTGATCCGTGTAAAGGAAAGAATGAATGGGGCCATGTATTGTGAGATTTTGAGTGAAAACCTCCTTCCATCAGCAAGGGCATTGAAGATGAAACGTGGCTGGGTCTTTCAGCATGACAATGATCCCAAACACACCGCCCGGGCAACGAAGGAGTGGCTTCGTAAGAAGCATTTCAAGGTCCTGGAGTGGCCTAGCCAGTCTCCAGATCTCAACCCCATAGAAAATCTTTGGAGGGAGTTGAAAGTCTGTGTTGCCCAGCGACAGCCCCAAAACATCACTGCTCTAGAGGAGATCTGCATGGAGGAATGGGCCAAAAATACCAGCAACAGTGTGTGAAAACCTTGTGAAGACTTACAGAAAACGTTTGGCCTGTGTCATTGCCAACACAGGGTATATAACAAAGTATTGAGAAACTTTTGTTATTGACCAAATACTTCCACCATAATTTGCAAATAAATTCATTAAAAATCCTACAATGTGATTTTCTGGATTTTTTTTTCTCATTTTGTCTGTCTTAGTTGACGTGTACCTATGATGAAAATTACAGGCCTCTCTCATCTTTTTAAGTGGGAGAACTTGCACAATTGGTGGCTGACTAAATACTTTTTTTCCCAACTGTATATGCACACCATAAAATGCAGATCTTCCATACAGCCAGACCCACACAGACTTTGATATACTACAACACACAATGTGTCATAAAACATCAATTTTCATTGCCTGCACCAAAATGCACTATTTATATTTATGTATCGGAGTGAATAGGAAAGGAAGGCATATGTATCTGTGTGTATATATGTATGAGGGATGGGTGAAGTGTGGAGGGGGGGGGGGGGCTGTGCGTTTTGACTATTCATTTGCACCAATCAGGCCCCTCTCTCCCCCTCTTCTCTCTCCCACCCTCTCTGATTAGGCCCACCGCGGCTTCATCAGGGCCCCAATCCCCCAGCTGTCACTCCGGCCGCCCGACTGATTGAAAACAATCAGGCCTCTGATGGCACAATTACCCTGACCCTTTAGCCAGGCGATGCCGCCATAATCAGACCCTGATTAGGCTGCTTTGGGCCTCCTTCACTCTGCCGAGAAGGTTAATTTGGGCATCCGCCCGAAAAAACGTGCGGGCGCCAATACCCAGCCGATATAGTTTGCCTGTCAATCATCGTCACACCGACTTCTCTCCGAGTCTCACGCTCTGGAAATCACATTTTCTTGGGTCTTTGTTTTTTTCCCCCTCTTTGCAGTTTGCCTTTCTCTGGCTGCTCTCTCTCTCTCCCTCTCCCGTTCTGTCTCTCTCTTTGGGGAGGAGGGGAGGAAGGGGATGTTGATTTATTCTCTGCCCCAAGGAAGTTCTCTGATCCAGCGTGACCTTCACAGTCAGCCTACCGGAGCGCACACACCCCTCCGCCACTTCAGAGGTGGGAGGAGGAGGAGGAGGGAGAGCGAGGGAAAGAGAGAGAAAGGGGGAGAGGGGTGTAGATAGCAAGACCGAGAAGAGGACAAAGCAGAGAGTGGAAGGGGGGGGGGTGTAAATACTGTTGTGTTGGCATAATATGAGGATGTATTTAAGAAGGAAGAGAAAAAGGAGAGGCATTGACAGTAGCAGGACAATATATACAGTGCATGTGTGATTGATGTGTGAATATGTCTGTGTCTATGTAAATGGTGTTTTGGTGTGCTGTTTGTACAGAATATGGTTTGAATGCATATACGAGCCAGTGTAATGTTTGAATATAATTTCAGTGTGTATGCAGTGTGCCTGCGAGTCAGGAGGAGGTGCTGACAGTGAACCGCTCCAGCTCAGTAATCTTGCAGTGCTATAATAAGTTCCCTGTCTCTGTACTGATTGTGTTAAAAGCCACTTTGTTTCCCTGATAATGGTATCAGTGATCTTCAGCCATCTCACCCACATTCACACACTGCTGCCGCAGCTAAACAGCCTCCGATTGCTCTCAAGTTCAATTAAATCCCCTCTCTGCTTCTCTCCTCTCCTGGTCCTCAACAAAGGAATGTACCGGTGGATATTCATGATGCTTGCACACAACACACTATTGTGTGTGTGTGTGCGTTTGTATAAGTGTGTTAATGTATACAGTAACACACTCGTCTTGATCTTGCAACACTGCTCTGTAGGCATTTAGAATACTAATAAGTATGAATCGCTTCACTCTGTCTTCCTCTTCCCCTCTCCTCTCTAGCTGGTAGTGTGCTGGTTAGAGCATGACTGTCGGTACCAGTACACAGAGGACCTGATACAGCATGTTCGTTACGGCCTTATGGATGTGGCCGCCCTGCACCACGTTGCACAGTGCCACCCGCTGGTCCAGTCCAGTGCCACCGCCGCCACCCTAGTGGACGAGGCTATAGAGTACCACCGTGCCACCTACGCCCAACCCCTCCACCAGACCGCCCACACCAAGCCCCGCTTCCAGTCTCTCACCCTCTACATCGCCGGCGGGCGCAAGCGCGAGGTGAGCCGCGTACGGGAGCTGCGCTACTTCAACCCGGCCGCCCAGGAGAACGTGCGCGTGGCCGGGTGCTCCAACTGGAGCGAGCTGGCGCCCATGCCCGCCGGGCGCAGCCACCACTGTGTGGCCGTCATGGGTCACTTCCTGTTTGTGGCGGGCGGCGAGGTGGAGCATTCCACGGGGAGGATGTGTGCGGTGAGGACCGCCTGTCGGTACGACCCCCGGGGGAACCGCTGGACAGAGATAGCCTCCATGAAGGCGTGCAGGGAACACTTTGTCCTGGGGGCTCTGGGCCAGTACCTGTACGCGGTGGGGGGGAGGAATGAACTGAGACAGGTGCTGCCCACCGTGGAACGCTACTGTCCCAGGAGGAACAAGTGGACCTTCGTCCAGTCCTTTGACCGCTCGCTGTCCTGCCACGCCGGCTGTGTGGCTGACGACCTGCTCTGGGTCTCAGGTACACACACACCCAGATGGAGAATAGTGCATAACAGACTGAACACACACACATACTGTACATATACACACACACACACATGCACGCCACCTGTGTGTAATACTCTTCTCTGTTACAGGTGGAGTCACAAACACAGCTCAGTACCAGAATAGACTGATGGTGTACGACCCAGAACAGGTAACTGAAGAACAGGTAGTACAGAGAAATAAGAGAAAAGACAGTAAGACAAATGTCATCAAAACATTTAAGAACCATGGATTCAGAACAGTTTCTGTTTATGTGATAGCTGGGTAATACGCTTGTTTACTGCAATAGGAGGATGTGTGTTTGTGTATGTTTGTGTGCGTGTGAGACAGAGAGCCCGCGCGCAAGGGGGAGAGCAATAGGGAGAGAAAGAGAGCAAGAGTGAGGCAGGGAGGGAGAGCAAGAGAGAGAGAGAGTAAGCGAGCAGGAGACAGAGAAAGTCTCATTTGTATTCACCGTGGAGCTACATTCACCTGCCAGGAACACCACCCCCCACCCACACTACCCTCAACAGATGGCCACCCGTCAACTCCCACCAGACATACGCACACACACACATGCGAACGCATGCACACATACACAATCGCGCACACACACATACACTAGCTCACATACGCACACAAACATGGTCACGTACGCTCACCCCCCTTTCCCCCACACACACATACAAAACAACCATATACACACTTAGTCAAATGTGCACAGTCGGATACTCCATGTAAAATGGAGAGGGTGAAGTATATTATTAGGAATGGGGAGAAATCACTAGGAAAAGTCATAGCCCTGGTGACACATTATTTATCCAGCACTGAACATACATCAATTACCCAAGCAGGGATATGCTAAAATATTAATCCATCTATTCAACATCTTCTCACCATCCTTTTTGCTCCCCACCACCTCTTTCTCTCCCTCTCTCACCCCACCCCTCTCTCCTCCATTCCCACCCTCTCCACTCACCCCTCTCTCTCTTTCCCCATCTCTCCACCTTTCTCTCTCTGACAGAACCAGTGGCTGGCCCGCAGTCCCATGCTGCAGAGGCGAGTGTACCATGTCATGGCCGTGGTGAGAAGGCAGCTGTATGTGCTGGGAGGTAATGACCTGGACTACAACAACGACCGCATCCTGGTCCGCCACATCGACTCCTATGACATAGACATGGACCAGTGGACCCGCTGCACCTTCAGCCTACTCACGGGTGGGTGGGCTGCACATACACACGCTCATGCATACGCATGCACGTGCACACACAGGCAGGCAGACACACACGTACGCATGCACACATACTAGATAAGATCACTGTCCTCCTCTCCTTTTTCCCTTGTGACTATCCACCCCTCCCGACCTTGAATCCCTGTGAAGTTGTCAAATAAGTTCAAGGTGAAGTCATGAGAGGAGACAGAGTTATTTTCAGAACTTTCTGAATGCACGCTATGTCTCAGGTGACATTGAATCATATGGCCTCTCTTTGGCACAGTGAATCGTTGTTTTCGCTATCTCCTCTCTCTCCTCCGCAGGTCAGAACGAGTCTGGCGTGGCAGTCCATGATGACCGAATCTATGTTGTTGGTGGATATTCTATTTGGACCAATGAGCCCCTAGCGTGTATTCAGGTGAGTGACAGATTTAAGAGGATATAACCTGAAAATGTTATGTTTTATTAAAATATGTTGTGCATTATAAATCATTATGCATAGTTTATAAGTGCATTCAAAACACCTTATAATGCATTATAAAGAAAGAGGGTGTTCATAGCAAATGTTATCTTATTAAATTATCTTATTATTTCATGTGTATGACATTTATATTTCACTTCCTGTGGTCCAGGTGTTAGACGTGAGCACGGAGGGGAAGGAGGAAGTGTTCTATGGACCAACTCTACCATTCGCCTCCAATGGAATAGCAACGTGTTTCCTCCCTGCCCCATACTTCACCTGCCCCAACCTACAGACTCTTCAAGTGCCCCATCACAGGATAGGGGCTGTCTAACACACTAATAGAGACTACAGTAAATGTCTACATAGATACATCATGCAAACATGCAAACAGCTCATAAGGACATACATACAATTATGTAACACAAAATAATAGAACCAAAGGTCTACTCCTTTACAACAGCCCCACTCTTCCTTTAAATGCATACACACAATATCTACACTAAACACACACACAATTGCCACCCATATAAGATTACCCACATCTTCCCCAGTGTCAGGATCCCAACCTAACCACTTCAAGTGCAGGCGTCACTGCCCATCCTGAGGACTTGACACTACCTATGAACTGAAAAGAACGTGGCCCTGAATGGAAAAAGGAGGGTCCTCAAGAGGACATTGAGGAGGTTCCATATTCCTATCCAGCTACCCTGTGATGATAGACTGATGTTCCATCAGCTGCAGGGTGGGTGTAAATTCCATTTCAATTCAGTCAATTCAGGAAGTCAACTGAAATTCTGATGACAATTTCTGCTAATTGAAAAGCATTGAGAATAATATATATTGATTGGAATAATATATCCTGAATTAACATGGAATTGACCCCAACCCTGCTCAGATGACTGGTTGAATAAAGGGCTGCTCTAGTCAAACTGGTGCAGAACAGAAGATCGCAATGCTGGAGCTCTCTACGGAGTGAAACGGCTCCCTCTTTTACTAATGCACTATAGGGCTATTGTCACTCTAACTAGCTGCACTTACTTACTACTTACCATAACCCATCTACTTCATACAAAGCCAATGGACCCATCCAAGGACATTTCAGTTGAAACCTGTTGTGTGAACTGTGGACCCATCTTACTCTTTCTTGAGCGTGTGTTTTCTATTCAAGCTCAGGATTTAAGACTGTTTAACAGTTCAATGAATGTGTCTGACCACTGTTATCATACAGTGCATATACTCAACATACTGTATGTAGGAGAACCTAAGCTGTGTTGCCACTGTATTATGACATTTTCAAAACATCTTGTTTTACTTTGACCAAAAAATAAGACAAAAGTAATTCCGTAACTCCACCAGCCTCCAGCAGTGAGGAAGTGTGAGAAAGATGTCTTTGTTTTCGGAATAAAGAGGTATGGTACTGTATGAATAAAGCCCATAATAAGTTGAATCGAGTAAGTTGTTCATCTGCCCGTATTGTCTTAGGGACAGTATGACATTTACTGGGGGGGGGGGGGGGGGGGGGGGGGGGGGGGGGGGGGGGGGGGGGGGGTTGTGTGTTTTTTTTAATGGGCACAGGGGAGGGTAGTGCACTTTTCCCCTGGTTTACATTTACAATTTTCTCATCTGCTTGCATGCACCTCCCCAATATCAAGGTGTTTTGGTACTTCCCTTAGGCACTACGCTTTTCCACACACTAACTATTATTATAAACTGGGTGGTTCGAGCCCTGAATGCTAATTGGCTGACAGCCGTGGGGTTGCAACTCAATATTAGGAAGGTGTTCTTTAATGTTTGGTATACTCCGTCTTCTCTACCAGTCTGTCTATGCTGCCCTCTATCTACCATTCATAGTGACAATAGTGGAAGGTGGACCGTTTGTCCAGATCTGCAATAGTCTGCCACAGTGGACGCATCATAATATGCATAAAAACACAGAAATGATTCCAATGGTTTATCCGCCATTAATTTTTCACAATTAATTGTGTGTTTGGTGTAGGCTTACCTTGGCGTGACGTTTTGATAACCGTGTAATTCTCTCAAGGAAAAGGTTAGTTTTATCAATATATTAGCCTCAATTTACTCAAAAAAATGTGCAATGCTAATTATTGATAAAAGTTACCTTGTCTGAGAGAGATTTGCGCGGTTATCAAAACGTCACGCTAGGATAAGCCCACATGAAACCAAGACCTTATATGAAGTAGTTCTAAAATCCCAGATGGAAAAATTAATGGTGAAAAAACGATTGGAACCATTTCCGTGTTTAATGACTCGTACTGTGGTACTCAATAGGCTACCTAGCAATCATAGCACACATACAATCATTCAAAGCTGCACCAATATTCAATATAGATCTACATAACAGAGAGGAATAGCTGATAGAAAGTGGACAGGCGAGGTGCATCACTGAGCATGAAAGATGAGACGCAGCTCAAAAAGCTCCCCTATTGAGCTTGTTTAGGGACAATATAATTATCCTACATAGACTAGCCTACAACACCACAATGGAATGAATAATTGCATTATTGTTTTCAAGTGAGTTCAAACTTCTACCCTAGGCTGCAGTGAAAATGTCATTTGAATAACGGTGCAAAAGCCCTGCGATTTGAATGTTTCACTCCATCTGGATCAGTTGCGGGTCTTTCTCCACAGTTTATAAGGTCTAGAAAGGCACAGTAGCAGGCCAGTCTGGTTGTATTTCTACTTCTGATACTGAGATGTGCTGTCTTGTTGCGGATCAGCATTCTCTCATGTCGTCCTATAATAATGTGGCCACAATAATGTGACTCACAGCAGGCCCAGTTATTCAGGAAAGCTCATCACGCTCTGCCTCCTCTCTGATCTGAGCAGCTATTCTTCATGCACCTAGAATCTAATGCTTCAATATAGCCTAAATATGTCATTTTACTTTTACAATTTATTAATTGCCTTTTATGTGTGGCATAAACCCAACCAGTCACAATGTTTTAATCTGATTACTTCAGAAGTCTCCTGTAGGATGCCTGCGCACTTTCGTCTAAAATATAATTCCAGCATCCAAACTGTGCAGTGTCCATTTGATGAATGAAAAGACACATTACAAAACACAAAAGTTTAATGACAATCGGAGACTGTCAAGCCAAGCCTTCGATACTGGGTAGACCTACAAGGTAGGGAGGGATGTAAGCCTATTTTCTGTTTGTCTAGATTGACACAGTCTATTTGATTGTGGTGTTTAAAACGCAAACCATGATACTGAAGCGCTTGAAGTCGGTATGCTTCACTTATTGGTTGTGTGGTGCATTGGCACAGAAACCTGTTGGTGGATCATTCGTTGCAGATTTCCCCCTAGCTGATCATTGTCTGCAGCTGGCTCTGATCGTAGTGTAATAAAATAGACAGGGAGAATGAGCTTGCCCGTAGTGGTCGGCGAACCCTGAAACTTCTGTACCGTAGCCCTGCGTGGCATCAACTGTGCCACAAAAGCATGCTGAAGCGGTAAAGTCGATATCCACATTTATAAACACATGGTCGCTATAGTTATTTTTATTTGTGGTTGTTAACATTATTTTGAGTTAATTCTATGAGGGGGAGAGTATGCCAAAAAATAACTACAGTACAAGGGGAGGGTCATGTGAAAATATGTGTTACATTGGGGAGGGGGGTGCATTTTTTTATGACACCTCAAGTTGGACCAGGCGTGAAATGATGACTGCCGAAATGAAGCCTGATTGCAAAGGAAAAAGGGAATGGGAAAAGCAGAAGTAATCTTTCGGACTCTGATGAGGGATACAGTGTCAGGAAAGGAGGTGGTTCTGCCTGTAAAGTTGGGCCAACACAAGAGTGCATTAGCACACAGAGATAATGTTTGTCTACTATCAGTAGTTACTATCACACCATATAAATAGTTAAATGTATAATATTTTGTTCTATCTATATGCATCGCACACTCTTCCCAAGCCTGTGAAATTAGGAAACTGAAATACAACACATGCACTTCCAAAATTTTTTCCCAGCACATTATTTAATTTCTTAACACCTTTTTGAAAAATATTTCAATGTGAAGATGGAAACTTGATCATAAATTATGATCTGTATAACTCCAACAGGACAATTTATATACATTATGTACATGTATATACATTAATTTCAAGCCCAGTGGTGTTGTGGTCAACAGCATGGTGACCTGGTCCTGGGGTCAAGGGTCAGTCTTCCTCCAGGCTGATGATCTCCGCCTGACCACCGTCCCCAAGCAGGGTCAGCAAATTCCTGTATGCATTCCTGTCACACATGCAGAGAGAGTGAGTGAGAGGGGGGTCACAAAATGACTCAAAGATGTCACCGCACAAGATCCAGTATATTTCATACAAAGAGTTGACTGTGTCACTGAACACTGCATCAGGGTTCACCGTATATATGCAGTGCATTCGGAAAGTATTCAGACCCCTTGACACTTTCCCCAAAAAATTACATTACAGCCTTATTCTAAAATTGATTACATTGTTTTTTCCCCTCTCATCAACCTACACACAATACCCCATAATGACAAAGCAAAAACAGGTTTTTAGAAATTTTTGCAAATTAATTGCAAATAAAAAACGCAAATATCACATTTACATAAGTATTCAGATCCTTTACTCAGTACTTTGTTGAAGCGGCTTGGCAGCAATTACAGCCTCAAATCTTCTTGGGTATGACGCTACAAGCTTGGCACACCTGTATTTCTCCCATTCTTCTCTGCAGATCCTCTCAAGCTCTGTCAGGTTGGATGGGGAGCGTCGCTGCACAGCTATTTTCAAGTCTCTCCAGAGATGTTCGATCGGGTTCTGGCTGGGCCACTCAAGGACATTCAGTGACTTGTCCCGAGGCCACTCCTGCGTTGTCTTGGCTGTATGCTTAGGGTCGTTGTCTTGTTGGAAGGTGAACCTTCGCCACCGTCTGAGGTCCTGAGCATGTTTTCATCAAGGATCTCTGTACTTTGCGCCGTTCAACTTTCCCTCGATCCTGACTTTCCCTCGTCTCCCAGTCCCTGCCGCTGAAAAACATCCCCACAGCATGATGCTGCCACCACCATGCTTCACCGTAGGGATGCTGCCACGTTTCCTCCAGACGTGACACTTGGCATTCAGGCCAAAGAGTTCAATCTTGGTTTCATCAGACCAGAGAATGGGTCCTTTAGGTGCCTTTTGGCAAACTCCAAGCGGGCTGTCATGTGCCTCTTACTGAGATGTGGCTTCCGTCTGGCCACTCTACCATAAAGGCCTGATTGGGGGAGTGCTACAGAGATGGTTGTCTTTCTGGAAGGTTCTCCCATCTCCACAGAGGAACTCTGGAGCTCTGTCATCGGGTTCTTGGTCACCTCCCTGACCAAGGACCTTCTCCCCCGATTGCTCAGTTTGGCCGGGCGGCCAGCTCTAGGAAGAGTCTTGGTGGTTCCAAACTTCTTCCATTTAAGAATGATGGAGGCCACTGTTCTTGGGGACCTTAAATACTGCAGAAATGTTTTGGTACCCTTCCCCAGATCTGTGCCTCGACACAATCCTGTCTCGGAGCTCTACGGACAATTCCTTTGACCTCATGGCTTGGTTTTTGCTCTGACATGCACTGTCAACTGTGGGATCTTATATAGACAGGTGTGTGCCTTTCCAAATCATGTCCAATCAATTGAATTTACCACAGGTGGACTCCAATCAAGTTGTAGAAACATGTCAAGGATGATCAATGGAAACAGGATGCACCTGAGCGTAATTTTGGGTCTGAATACTTATGTAAATAAGGTATCCGTTTTTTTTTTTTTATACATTTGCAAACATTTCTAAGAACCCGTTTTCGCTTTATCATTATGGGGTATTGTGTGTAGATTGATGAGGTAAAAAAATAATTTAATCAATTTTAGAATAAGGCTGTAACGTAACAATATGGAAAAAAGGGGTCTGAATACTTTCCGAATGCACTGTGTATACAGTTAAAACTCGTTTTTCAACCTCTCCACAAATTTCTTTTTAACAAACTATAGTTTTGTCAAGTCGGTTAAAACACCTACTTTGTGCATGACACAAGTAATTTTTCCAACAATTGTTTACAGACAGATTATTTCACTTAATCACAATTCCAGTGGGTCAGAAGTTTACATACACTAAGTTGACTGTGCCTTTAAACAGCTTGGAAAATTCCAGAAAGGGATGTCATGGCTTTAGAAGCTTCTGATAGGCTAATTGACATCCTTTGAGTCAATTGGAAGTGTACCTGTGGATGTATTTCAAGGCCTACCTTCAAACTCAGTGCCTCTTTGATTGACATCATGGGAAAATCTAAAGAAATCAGCCAAGACCTCAAAAAAATAATTGTAGACCTCCACAAGTCTGGTTAATCCTTGGGAGCAATTCCAAACACCTGAATGTACCACGTTCATTTATACAAACAATAGTACGCAAGTATAAACACCATGGGACCACGCAGCCTTCATACCGCTCAGGAAGGAGACGAGTTCTGTCTCCTAGAGATGAACGTACTTTGGTGCGAAAAGTGCAAATCAATCCCAGAACAACAGCAAAGGACCTTGTGAAGATGCTGTAGGAAACAGGTACAAAAGTATCTATATCCACAGTAAAACAAGTCCTATATCGACATAACCTGAAAGGCCGCTCAGCAAGGAAATCTCAAGACATCAGTCAGGAAGTTAAAGCTTGGTCGCAAATGGGTCTTCCAAATGGACAATGACCCCAAGCATACTTCCAAAGTTGTGGCAATATGGTTTAAGGACAACAAAGTCAAGGTATTGGAGTGGCCATCACAAAGCCCTGACCTCAATCCTATAGAAAAAGTGTGGGCAGAACTGAAAAAGCGTGTGCGAGCAAGGAGGCCTACAAACCTGACTCAGTTACACCAGCTCTGTCAGGAGGAATGGGCCAAAATTCACCCAACTTATTGTGGGAAGCTTGTGGAAGGCTACCTGAAACGTTTGACCCACGTTAAACAATTTAAAGGCAATGCTACCAAATACTAATTGAGTGTATGTAAACTTCTGACCCACTGGGAATGTGATGAAAGAAATAAAAGCTGAAATAAATCATTCTCTCTACTATTATTCTGACATTTCACATTCTTAAAATAAAGTGGTGATCCTAACTGACTTAAGACAGGGAATTTTTACTGGGATTAAATGTCAGGAATTGTGGAAAACTGAGTTTAAATGTATTTGGCTAAGGTGTATGTAAACTTCTGACTTCAACTGTGTGTGTGTGGGGTTGTGTGTTTTTATTAATGATGTGGTTTGGTATCTGGCATGTAATGTAATGTATGTATGTATGTAATGAAGGTTTTATGACTACTGTAAAGCATTTTAATATTCCCGACACTTCAGATGTTTTCCCCACATAGGCCACCACGCAATTTATACAGTGCGATAATGGTTCCCCATGGTGTGCGCAAATGTAGCATTATATCAGGTCGGGTGACAAGATTTTCTGCGGGAATCGGATAAAAAGGCATCCTACGTGCTGTCGGACTGCTAATTCCCATAATGCAATAGTACTTAGTTGTTCCGCATCTCTCCAAATATAAATGAACCATAAAAATAGGATTATGTCTAGGTTAGGTTAGACTAGTGGTTGGGATACGGTCAGGTTTAGAACTCTACCTCAGTGTGGTGTTCTTGCCCAGTCCTCTCTTGTGCTCTGTATTTCTCAGACTCAGCGACAGAACAGGGATCAGAACCTGGACCACATGACTGTCCAGAACCGCTATCGTCTCCAGAACACTGTACACCTGTCTGTCATACACCCCCTCATTCTCCTCCACAAAGGACCTGAACACACAGACACAGTAAGACATAGAGATACTGTAACACCAATGTACATGCTTTATACACACACAAAGCATTGCAGATATATATATTTCTAACCGTGATGGTCAATAGCATGGCTGCCCTAGAACAGTGTCATGTTCAGTAGGCACGAAATGGAAGAAAATGTTCGGAACTGAGTGAAACAGGGAGGTATTATATGAACTTGTCCAACGTTTGAAAACACTTTGCTACGGTGCACAATAATAGACACGACTCAAGTGCAGAGAGGAAGAGTAAAGGCTATGGTAGTTGGTGTCACTCACCGTAGAACAGTGACGGTCTGGTTACATGGTGCATCCCCTGCGGCGGCTGAACATCTCTCCACCACCAGCTGCAGGGCCTCTGTACTGGTCCTCCTCACTGTGAACGCACAGCTGCTGTTAGACTAGTTACCACATGCACACGCACATTGCACACACGAAAACCTATAAAAACACTACCCATAGGAGCAAGCATGTTCACATATTGTTCACAAATATGATTACTGTGTGTACGTGTCTATTTGTGTATTCTCACCATGAGGCTCGTTGACCAGCTTCAGGCAGCGGAGCAGAGAGGGGAGGGGCATGGTGAGTAGGGCGGGGTCACTGTCATTGTTCCGTCTTAGCAGCTCTAATAGGAAGGCCAGGACCGTGGCCAGGCGGGGAGGAGGGGCGTGGACTTTGAACTGCAGGAAGTTCTCACTATGGAGATAGACACAGAAGAGGTATGACACAGAGCCAGTAATGTCTGGCCATTTAGTAGATGCTCTAAGGAGGCTGTCAATGTGGAGTAGGATGAAGTTGTCCTGAGACACTGCTCCAAGGTCAGTTTGGCTTTGCATTCCCCTCCCTAATTATTAAGGTGAGGATTTGGGCAGGGTTAACTGATCCTGGATCTGTACCTAAGAGCAATCTCTACCGAGAGCGTCAGAATCCTACCTGATCACCTGCAGGATGCTCCTTCTCAGCGCTGCCCCACATGGGGTGGGCGTGGATTCGCAGGCCGCCAGCAGCACCGGGTGATTGGCTACGGCCCCAACCGATGGCGTGGCAGGCAGGAAGTGGTCCAGGTACTTGGAGATGACATCACGGAGCTGCTTCTTCAGGTAGGCTCCCTGAGACTGAGACATACTGGCTGCTATAGACAGACCCTGGAGGGGAGGAAAGGAGTGAAACAGGAGAGACAGAGACACAGAGAGAGGTCAGTTAGTATAGTATTACTAATGCTGATGGAAAATACCTCTGCATTTTTCTTTCCTCCCCTCCAACCCTGTTAGTACTTTCGGAAGTATCCAAACAATACTTTTTTCTGAAGTATCCAAACTGGGGTAGTCAGTAACATGATGTTTAGGTAGAGGGAGTGTGAGTGTCTGTGTGCGAGAGTGTGCTTGCATGTGTGTGTGTTCGCAGGTGTATGTGCGTGTGTCCCACCTGCAGGTAGAGGGGCAGGCTGTCCCTCAAGGCCTTGTCCAACCCGGACAGAGAGTTAGGGAGGAGCAGCCCGTTGACAATGTTGAACAGCAGCTGCTGGGCCTTGGAGGTGGCCAGTAGGGGACTCCAGTGCTTCACCACGCACCCTGAGAACACACACACACACACACACACACACAGTCAACACCAAGGATGACAGACATTCAACGTGTTTGAGGAGATAGACTCGAAGCAAGTTACTGGGCAGAATTGCTCATCATGATCATATCCTGATACTCTCAAACACGCTGATTCCTTCTCGCCCAATACCAAATTGACCTCTTGCCAATATATTTTCTATGCACTTGCGGAGATCCAAAATTATTGAATAGGTAGAAGCAATATGGTTATAGCTCCACCTTACACTTATCCAGTCCTTACAGATTCAAACAAATGCCTAGGGGGATAGGGGCAGGCCTCAGTGATGCATACACCCACCCACAGCCCAGTAGGCCAGCAGCAGCCCCTCCTGAGGACTCTTATTGACCAGGTAGGGTTTGATATACTTCATGATGTCCCCTGTGTAGTCCAGAGCACGGGCGACCATGACAGAACGCTCAGACAACACCTGCAGCCCACTGTACACACGCCCCACAGCCTGAGAGAGAAAAATACAAAAGTGACGATGTAGTTAAGGTGTATTTGTACGGAAATGCAGACTTGCCTTTCAGCGTTTGCTGTTGATATACACGTAACTGCCAAAATAAAGTAAACACCAACATAAAGTGTCTTAACAGGGCGTTGGGCCACCACGAGCCACCAGAACAGCTTCAATGCATCTTGAATTAGATTCTACAAGTGTCTGGAACTCTATTGCAGGGATGCGACACCATTTTTCCAAAATAAATTCCATCATTTGGTGTTTTGTTGATGGTGGTGGAAAACGCAGTCTCAGGCGCCGCTCCAGAATCTCCCATAAGTGTTCAATTGGGTTGCGATCTGGTGATTGAGACACACACACACCCCCTTTAAACCCCCTATGCTACTTTGAGACTCCTCTTTCAAAGTCACTGAGATCTCTTCTTCTAGCCACGGTAGCCAAAATAATGGGCAAATGGGCATTTTTATACATGACACCTAAGCATGATGGGATGAATTGCTTAATTAACTCAGGAACCACACCTGTGTGGAAGCACCTGCTTTCAATATACTTTGTATCCCTCATTTACTCAAGTCTTTCCTTTATTTTGGCAGTTACCTGTATGTATCTTGCATGTTGCAAATATCCTTGTGCGCATGCGTGTGTGAGATGACGTGCTACCCTGTTACACTGTGTGCGTGACGAGGTGCTACCCTGTTACAGTGTGTGTGTGTGTGTAGTACCTTGATGAACATCTCCAGAGCAGGCCTGGGCTCTAGCTTGCTGCCGGCTCCAGGCTGCAGCCCAGCCCTCTGCAGTAGGGAGTCCACCTCAGGGAGCCTCAATACGAGCCTAGTGAGCTCTGACAACTGCTCCTCCAGAGCCCTGCCTGGAAAAAGTCAGTAACACATAATAAATAATAATATATGCCACTTAGCAGACACTTTTATCCAAATACTGTATTTACACAGGTAACCCAATTCTGATCTTTTGCCAAATTATTGGCAAAAGATCTGATCGGTCAAAAGACCAATAATTGGGCAATATATCAAAATTGGGCTGACTGTGTAAATGCAGCCAAGTGACCTACTGGCCATTTTTAGGATGTGTATTAGTTCCTTATGGGACCTGAACCCACGACCTTAAGTGTTTCTAGAGCCACACTCTTTCCAACTGAGCCACACATACTTAAAAAGGGAAACTAATGGTAAATGATCCTAATATGGTAATAGACAAGAAGTGTAGGTTACAAGTGTTTAAATGTGGCATAACTGACTGAGGATGTATTTTCATTGCTGACTGCTGAACAGAGACCAGTGAGGCCTGGCCAGTTTGTGCACGCATGACTAACTTTCTTTGGATAAAAGCGTTTGCTAAATGGCATACAGTGCATTCGGAAAGTATTCATTTACATTTACATTTTAGTCATTTAGCAGACGCTCTTATCCAGAGCGACTTACAGTTAGTGAATACATATTTTTTTATACTGGCCCCCCGTGGGAATCGAACCCACAACCCTGGCGTTGCAAACGCCATGCTCTATCAACTGAGCTACATCCCTGCCGGCCATTCCCTCCCCTACCCTGGACGACGCTGGGCCAATTGTGCACCGCCCATGAGTCTCCCGGTCGCGGCCGGCTGCGACAGAGCCTGGATTCGAACCAGGATCTCTAGTGGCACAGTTAGCACTGCGCCACTCAGACACCTTGACTTTTTCCACATTGTCATGTTACAGCCTTATTCGAAAATAGATTAAATAGGGTTTTTTCCTCATCAATCTACACACAATACCCCATAATGACAAAGCAAAAACACGTTTTTTTTTTGGTGCAAATGTATAAAAAAAAGAAACACATTTACATAAGTATTCAGACCCTTTACTCAGTACTTTGTTGAAGCACCTTTGGCAGCGATTACAGCCTAGAGTCTTCTTGGGTATGACGCTATAAGCTTGGCACACCTGTATTTGGGGAGTTTCTCCCATTCTTCTCTGCAGATCCTCTCAAGCTCGGTCAGGTTGGATGGGGAGCGTCGCTGCACAGCTAATTTGAGGTCTCTCCAGAGATGTTCGATTGGGTTCAAGTCCGGGCTCTGGCTGGGCCACTCAAGGACATTGAGACTTGTCCCGAAGCCACTCCTGCGTTGTCTTGGCTGTGTGCTTAGGGTCGTTGTCCTGTTGGAAGGTGAACCGTCGTCACAGTCTGAGGTCCTGAGCGCTCTGGAGCAGGTTTTCATCAAGGATCTCTCTGTACTTTGCTCCGTTCAGCTTTCCCTCTATCCTGACTAGTATACCAGTCCCTGACGTTGAAAAACATCCCCACAACATGATGCTGCCACCACCATGCTTCACTGTAGGGATGGTGCCAGGTTTCCTCCAGACATGAAGCTTGGCATTCAGGCCAAAGAGTTTCATCAGACCAGAGAATCTTGTTTCTCATGGTCTGAGAGTCCTTTAGGTGCCTTTTGGCAAATTCCAAGCGGGCTGTCATGTGCCTTTTACTGAAGAGTGGCTTCCATTTGGCCACTCTACCATAAAGGCCTGATTGGTGGAGTGCTGCAGTGATGGTTGTCCTTCTGGAAGGTTCTCCTATCTTCACAGAGGAACTTGGAGCTCTGTCAGTGTGACCATCGGGTTCTTGGTCACCTCCCTGACCAAGGACCTTCTCCCCCGATTGCTCAGTTTGGCCAGTTGGCCAACTCTAGGAAGAGTCTTGGTGGTTCCAAACTTCTTCCATTTAAGAATGATGGAGGCCACTGTGTTCTTGGGGACCTTCAATGCTGCAGAAATGTTTTGGTACCCTTCCCCAGATCTGTGCCTCGACACAATCCTGTCTCAGAGCTCTACGGACAATTCCTTCGACCTCATGGCTTGGTTTTTGCTCTGACATGCACTGTCAACTGTGGGACCTTATATAGACAGGTGTGTGCCTTTCTAAATCATGTCCAAATCAATTGAATTTTTCCACAGGTGGACTCCAATCAAGTTGCAGAAACATCAATGATGATCAATGGAAACAGGATGCATCTGAGCTCAATTTCGAGTCTCATAGCAAAGGGTCTGAATACTTATGTAAATAGGGTGTAAGGCTGTAATGTAACAAAATGTGGAAAAAGGGAAGGGGTCTGAATACTTTTCAAATGCACTGCATATTATTATCATCTCAGGAGAGAGGGGTCGGATGTCCAGGGTTTTAGTTTGAGGTTCTGTACCTGCTCTGCTGTCGGTGCCGTCTGGGTTTTTGTGGATGTGCTGCTGCAGAACACAGCGGAACCAGGCTCTCACAGACAGAGTCTGGGCTGAGCCTGACACGGAACCTCCACAGCCGTAACTCACTGAATACACCAGCTCGCTGGTGAAGAGAGTCAGTTTGACATAGAACAGACAACAAATGTGTTCAAGGGAATCACAAGTGAGGTGAGGCGCAGAATAGATAATTTTGATTGAATAATGAGTTGTTATTTGGGATGCGAGGTGATTTATTTGTAGATCAGTGATTCTGCGCAGTCTGACTGCAATGTAGTTTATCTCAATCTCTATGTTCCACCGGAGCAAGGCGCTGCACAGATGTGCTAATCTGTATAAGATCACATGATGGATAGTAGTTTGGAATGCAAAGGGGATTTGTAGATCAGTGATTTTGTGCAGCACCTTTCTCAGAATGATCATCTCTGATGTGTGCCACCACACCTGGGTCGTATTCATTAGTGAACTCCGTAGCAAAGTGTTTTGCAACAGAAAACAAAAACAAGCATTTCTTATTGGAGTTCAGACCCTGCTTACTAGGGTAATGTACTGGAGTAATATTACCTGTTCTGGAGCAGGTGGGGCAGGTAGCGAGTGACTAGCAGGGGGTGCAGCATGTCGTCCCAGCCGAAGCACTGCATGATGGACTGGATGGGGTTGGGCTGGAGGTCTTGGGGGGCAGAGCTAGGAAAGTCAAAGGCCAGCAGAGTAAAACCTGGAAAAGAGAGTCAACATTCATACCATGTTACCTTACGGTAACTACCATGGCAAAGAAGTTTGAGAGAGTCATACTGTAACGGAAATATTTTTCACTGAATGCTCAACACAATGCACAGATGCAAGATGTTGAGAGTAAATCACTGACGAGAGAGAGAGAGAGCGAGAAACAGTGAGACAAAGGCAGACAGTGTATATTATCTTATAAGAAAGACAATTGTTTGTGTGTGTGTGTGTGCAACCCACAATGTGAAATTGTTGTACACAGTGAACATTTATCCTCCTCCCCCTTCCTCCCACTCTCTCCCTCTCCCAGTGTGTGTGTCTGACCTGCGGCAGCGTCAGCCAGCTGGGCATGAGGGGTGTTGGAAAGGCGCAGGCTGCAGAGGAAGGGGAAAAAGTGGGCCCAGAGAGCTGCTGCCACCGCTAGGTGGCGCTCTTTACCCACGCTGGCATTGGGAGGAGGCGGCCAGGCACCGGGGGGGCATGCTGAGTGGCCAGGCTGGACATTGCGCTGATGGACCCTCCTGTAGGACACACACACACACAAAACACAACATGAGAGAAACACACATGGACGCACACACCAATAACATCATTATTCAACAGAAACACAGTATCTCCCTCTCCTTCACACCACCTCTCCACCTGCATCCCTATCTATACTCTGCTCCCTTCCTCTCTTTCACATTCTTACCATCCCCCTTCTTCGCTCTCTCACTCTTCCCATCTCTGGGGGGATTAGGTCGTGCGGGGCAGGGCAGAGCAGAGCGGGGCTGATCCCCTGTACACAGGCTGGGCTCTGGATTCTGTTTCTGTGCCTGCCTGGCACCACGGCGGCTGGCATTAGCCCAGATAAGCAGCTGAAGGAGCTGTAATCTCATTTAGACTGGAGATGATCCTCCTGTCCCCTCATTCGCCCGGATGGAGCGAGGGAGAGAGGGACGGAGGGGAGGGAGGCAGGGGTGAGTACTGGTACCCCCTCAGCTCCCCTTGCACTCCCAAAACGTCTCGCTCTCTCACACACACACACACACACACCTCTGCCTGCGCCTTCCAGCAAGGTTGCATCTAATCCAGAGAGAGCTGAGACAATCGATTAAAGTCTGAATTCATTAGCCTCGTTACTAAGGCGGAATGGGCCTTTCACACCCATCAAGCCTCATTGTACAAGACATAGTCAGAGACCCCACTTAATCCTCCCCACTGCCGCTTCTTATAGCTGTACACACACACACACACCATTAGAGACCCCACTTAACCCCTCCCCCAAACGCAACCACTAACACACACACACAGAGACTGACTTGCCACCCGGACAGCTGATGAAACTGTGGGTTTGCACAACCAAAGAATTTCTGCACAAACTGTCAGAAGCTCATCTGCATGCTCGTCGTCCTCACCAGGGTCTTGAACTGACTGCAATTTGGCGTCATAACAGACTTCAATGGCCACTGGCATGCTGGAGAAGTGTGCTCTTCACGGATGAATCCCGGTTTCAACTGTACCTGGCAGATGGCACCGTGTGGGCGAGCGGTTTGCTGATGTCAACGTTGTGAACAGAGTGCCCCATGGTGGTGGTGGGGTTATGGTATGGGCAGGCATAAGCTACGGACAACGAACACAATTGCATTGTATCGATGGCAATTTGAATGCACAGAGATACCGTGTCGAGATCCGGAGGCCCATTGTTGTGCCATTCATCCGCCACCATTACCTCATATTTCAGCATGATAATGCACAGCCCCATGTCGCAAGGATCTGTACACAATTCCTGGAAGCTGAAAATGTCCCAGTTCTTCCATGGCCTGCATACTCACCAGACATGTCACCCACTTGCCAGGTCGCAGTTGTAAATGAGAACCTGTTCTCAACTGGCTTACCTGGTTAAATAAAGGTGAAATAAAAAAATTAAAAAACTGAGCATGTTTGGGATGCTCTGTACGATCAACGTGTACGACAGTGTGCTCCAGTTCCCGCCAATATCAAGCAACTTTGCTCAGCCATTGAAGAGTGGGACAACATTCCACAGGCCACAATCAACAGCCTGATCAACTTTATGCGAAGGAGATGTGTTCCGCTGTATGAGGCAAATGGTGGTCACACTGACTGGTTTTCTGATCCACGCCCCTACCTTCTTTTTTAAAGGTATCTGTGAGCAACAGATGCATATCTGTATTCCCAGTCATGTGAAATCTATAGAGGTCTAATGAATTTATTTCAATTCACTGATTTCCTTATATGAACTGTAACTCAGTAAAATCTTTTAAATTGTTGCATGTTGGTTTGATATTTTTGTTCAGTGTAGTTTTTATGATGTGCGCCTCATAAAAAGACATACTGTAGCCTACACGGGTTTAATGCGTTTGTTGTTATTGTCGGCCAATCAAAGTGGCACTGTCTACAGTGGCTCCATGTGTAGCAACCAATGTGGGAGATCTCTAATCAATGCAAAATTGAATACAAATTACAGAATTAAGTTAGTTAAATGAGAAGGAGTCTTATTGGTCTATTAACTGATGTAACCAGGCAGGCCAAAACTCCATCCCACCAAAACAGGCTGAAATTTCAGGCGGTATTTTCAAACAGCTCTTAAACTAAAAGGGCATTATCATAATTTTCACATTTACACAGTGTTATCCAACCTCAGTGTGGAAATACATATAAAACACAGGAAAATTATATTTTTGATTGCACTGGGCCTTAAATAATGACAGGGAAAAACAACTATTGCATTGCACCATCTCCATAATGCCCATCCACTGCTCGTTAGAGAGAGACTCAGGGTCCAATGGAGGGCCAAGGTGTAGGGGCGTAGGGTCTAGATACAGAGGAGAGCACTTAATTAAGATCTCAGATAATTGTCCCCCACCCGCCCCCCAATATAATACTGAATGTGTAGCACTGAGACGTCACATACACACACCCTCTGGCGACACAGGGGTCTCAGGCCCCCACGCGCAGGATCATGGGATGGAATGCAATGTGAGGAATTAGCCTCCTGGTTGGCTTTGGGCGGCCGGCCTTAGCGAGGGCCATCCGAGTCAGTGGTTGTCACACACACGTGCACACACGCACACACCTCTCGGTCACAGCCTCTGGCGGGATAATTCTCTTGATATGTGCAGATTCTGCTCTGCTCTTAATAAACAATGACGGCGAGGCACAATTTGCAGGACTACATAATTACCTGTTAATTGTGTCACTGAAAACGCATTAATCACAGAGATATCAAGTACTGCCAGGACGGAGAATTAAGCGTAATTTGGCGGGACGAATTTGAGAGAGAGCTTTTTTATTTTGTTAAATGGGTCAGCGTGATCTCGCCCATAACACGGTCCCCTTTGGGAGTTTTCGCTCCTCTCTTCTGTGACGTCTGCCATTAATGTGCAAATGAGTGCCCTCCAACCCCGAGATATGAGATGGGGGAAGTTTCTTGAATTAACGAACCTAGCGAGATATGCCACGTTACGGGAGCCTGGACTGAAATAAAAGAGCACACTTTAGTGATGGGGGGAAAAAATCTATAGTTACATATCTGGATTTTTTTCCGTATCGTATCGTTTTGACAATATCGCAATATTATTTTTTATATCGTATCGGCACTAAAGTATCGTGATATCGTATCGTGAGGTCCCTGGCAATTCCCAGCCCTAGCACACTTAGTGTTTCACCTTGAAGGTATGTGTCTGTGGGAGTGTGTGCATGTATACACAGGAGAGTCAAAGCAAGCACACACTCATATAAGTCGTGAGTGAGGATTGTTGCTGGCAGCTTACTGCTTCATTAGCGCTGACTCAGGGTAATCCAAACTGAACAATAACACAACATTGTAGTGGTCCGGTCCATTCAGATACAACCAGACACCCTCTCCCTCCTGAAGCCTCTGTCCTACCCTTTTACTTCTTCTCTCACCAAACAGACACCGGTTTCACCTGTGCCTTTCTCTCTAAACCTTTGACCTCTGATCGGGTCATCTGTGTAACACACACCCGTGGCCCGCCGGTGAACTCACCCTGACGCCGTCTCCACTCTCCGCCACACAGTCACTCCACACACTCACGATCTGCCACTATACCCATGGTGACTGCAAAGGGAAACCCTAGGGGCCATAACTATAAGACCTCTGCCAGCACCTGCTGAAGGTGACCTGGGGGCCACATGGCCCCAAGAGACAGAAAGGGGCCTCCGTACACAATGGATGGGCTGGGTTTACCATTGGGATGGAGGGGGGACAGAGGACAGCACATTCCTGCCTTTGAAGGTGTCAGTACTGGGGCCTGACTGGGCTGGGGGCAAGGGGGACCCGTCTCCTGCTCCTCTGTAGCTCAGCTGGTAGAGCACGGCGCTTGTAACGCCAAGGTAGTGGGTTCGATCCCCGGAACCACCCATACACAAAAATGTATGCACGCACGACTGTAAGTCGCTTTGGATAAAAGCGTCTGCTAAATGGCATATTATTATTATTATTAGATATCAGCAATGATAGGTAGGGCCAGGAGTTTTTTCACGTGATCATGCCAGCAAAAACTCCAGGCTCTAGTTGTAGGGTCTAAGGCCAATGCCTGAAAGCATGTCTGTCCGCTCGTCAATGTGTAGTGTGTGTGTGTGGGCATTTGTGTCAAGTGTGTCTCAGGGGGTTGCTGAGTGTTTGTACCCCCTCTCTCACCGTAGCTCCCTCAGCACGATCTGCAGAAAGCCCAGGGCGGAGCTCAGCTCTGACTGGCGGCAAGCGGGCAGCAGCAGACCGAACCCCTCGTTGAGTAGCCTCTCCTCCGACAGGCCGAGACTCACGCTCGTCTCAAACACCTCGGCCACGCCCTCCAGGTAGGACCCCAGGGGGCCCCAGAGGGCCAGGCGGCGAGACGGTTCCGTGGTCTTCAGGTAGAACTCCCTGGCTGTCTGAGAGAAGGAGGAGGCCAGCCAGCTAGCTTGGGCCCCCACGTCAAGACCTCTCTCCTGGAAGAGCAGTAAGAGAGCCAGCTGGCCCCTCCATACCAGGCTCCGCTGGGCAGGGGGGGAGTCCGGAGGGAGCAGGCCCAGCAGCTCACAGGCCCGGCAGGCTACATCCTCCAGCTCGGCCTGCCGGGCCACCACAACGAACAGCAGCAGGAAGTTCATTAGCCCAGCCTCGGATAGTTCCTGCATCCGCCGCTGGTGGAACTTGGAGTACACCCTGGAGAGGAGCATGAGAGAAGGAGGAGAGCGAGAGCGAGAGCGAGAGCGAGAGAGAGAGGAGAAATAAGGGACATGAGTTTCCATTGGTCATAGTAAGATGAAGAGATAGTAGTGTCACAGTTCAAATTGAGTGTGTGACATTCATATTATTCATCTTTCACTGAGACTTTGCATTGCTCTAGTCAAGATCAGAGTGGACCGCCCATCCTCCATCACAAAGCTCCATCACTCCTTCTCTGGTGCTAATGAGAGGCATGCCAGGTGTGCGTGTGTGCCTGTGTGTGTGAGAAAAACAACCAGCGCATCGTTGTTAGATCCTGCGGGCACCGTGAACAAATGCCTTCAGAGATCATGTTAAATATCAGACACTCAGCGGTAGGCACGAAGTCGCCCTCTCTGCAGTCAAACCAATCTATTGCAACACCAGTTAGAGATCAATAACTACTACACACACACACAGATCATACACTCACACACAAACAGATAATACACACAAGCACAAAAGCATGCACGCACACACACACACACACAGATCATATACGCACACACACACACACACACGCTACCCCCTGCAGTGCACCCAGAGGGCTCCAGAGTTCCCCTAGAATGGATACAGCACATATTGAGGAACAGGGCCAGAGACTCAAGTCAACACAAACACACAAACTCTCCCATACAAATTATGAACACTGCCATGACGGTCATGAAACTTTGGCAGCCGGTGATTGTCAAGCAAATAACTGCCGGTCTCACGGAAAAAAATGACCGTTAATTAACATAAACACAATTAGCATCTACTGGCTTCCATGCATAGCCTACAAGCCACTGATGCAGACCTTTGGAACATCTACATTTTAAAGTCTAAAAAAATCCATAAAATATTGCCTATACCATCACAATAAATCCATTCTTTATTTTAGACAGGTCTAAAGAAACATGATATGAAGAAAATTATCTATTTCAGAACATAATAGCATACTCTGATTTGTCCTTATGTTAGGCCCTGATCTGCCATATGGCTGTGGGCTACACTAGCTCATTTAGCAGACAGGATTTGCTTAGAATTCCGTGGCATTATTTTATAGTATGAAGAATAAAAATGTAACATAGCTGAACAAAATAGAAAGGATATTTTCTCCAAATGATTTCAGAGGGAGTACGCACATGCGGCTATTCTGTATTGAGCGGTTAACAAAGAAACAAGTCCTCCTATTTGCTTAATTTAGAGTTATTATTGCAACTTCAGTTGTGATACAAACATTGGGCTATACAGTGCATTCGGAAAGTATTCCTCATTTTCTAAAATTGACTAAATCGTTTTTTTCCCTCGTCAATCTACACACAATACCCCATAATGACAAAACAAAAACAGGATGTACCTGAGCTCAATTTCGAGTCTCACAGCAAAGGGTCTGAATACAAATATGAATAAGGTATTTCTGTTTTTCATTTTTAATAAATTAGCAAACATTTCTAAAAACCTGTTTTCACTTTGTCATTATGTGGTATTGTGTTTAGATTAATGAGGGGGGGGGGGGGGAATGTAATAAATTTTAGAATAAGGCTGTAACGTAACAAAATTTGGAAAAAGTCAAGGGGTCTGAATACTTTCCCAATGCACTGTATGTTTTGATTTTTAAAACATTCTAAGGCTGCATGATGCGACTGATGATGATTTAAAAAAGGTTGCATGAAAAGGCATGAGCTCTGCTTTGTTTTTTTCTGCAGGCTGTACACACTTCATCAGTCTCTCAATCACGATTTGACAAGCACTTATATTCTCTCCAGGCCTCGAATTTCCCTGCAGCATCCCCCTTGTGTGGCTGCAATAGATAATACAAAATTTCACAAGTGAAAGGATGATATTGTCATCCATCAGACCTTTCGTAATATAATATTTTCTTTACATATACTAATTCCTATACAGTACCAGTCAAAGGTTTGGACACACCTACTCATTCAAGGCTTTTTTTTTTTTACATTGTAGAATAATAGTGAAGACATCAAAACTATGAAATAACACCTATGTAGTAACCCAAAAAGTGTTAAACAAAACAAAATATACTTTAAATGTGAGATTCTTCAAATCGCCACCCTTTGCCTTGATGACAGCTTTGCACACTCTTGGCATTCTCTCTACCAGCTTCACCTGGAATGCTTTTCAACAGTCTTGGAGTTCCCACATATGCTGAGCACTTGTTGGCCGCTTTTCCTTCATTCTGCTGTCCGACTCATCCCAAACCATCTCAATTGGGTTGAGGTCGGGGGATTGTGGAGGCCAGGTCATCTGATGCAGCACTCCATCACTCTCCTTCTTGGTAAAATAGCCCTTACACAGCCTGGAGGTGTGTTGGGTCATTGTCCTGTTGAAAAACAAATGATAGTCCCACTAAGCCCAAACCAGATGGGATGGCGTATCGCTGCAGAATGCTGTGGTAGCCATGCTGGTTAAGGGTGCCTTGAATTCTAAATAAATCACAGACAGTGTCACCAGCAAAGCACCCCCACACCATAACACCTCCTCCTCCATGCTTTACGGTGGGAAATACACATGCAGAGATCATCCGTTCACCCACACCGCGTCTCACAAAGACACAGCGGTTTGAACCAAAAATCTCAAATTTGGACTCATCAGACCAAAGGACACATTTCCACCGGTCTAATGTCCATTGCTCGTGTTTCTTGGCCCAAGCAAGTCTCTTCTTCTTATTGTTGTCCTTTAGTAGTGGTTTCTTTGCAGCAATTCGACCATGAAGGCCTGATTTACACAGTCCCCTCTGAACAGTTGATGTTGAGATGTGTCTGTTACTTGAACTCTGTGAAGCATTTATTTGGGCTGCAATTTCTGAGGCTGGTAAGTAACTCTAATGAACTTATCCTCTGCAGCAGAGGTAACTCTGGGTCTTCCTTTCCTGTGGCGGTCCTCATGAGAGCCAGTTTCATCATAGCGCTTGATGGTTTTTGCGACTGCACTTGAAGAAACTTCAAAGGTTCTTGAAATTTTCCGCATTGACTGACCTTCATGTCTTAATGTAATGATGGACTGTCGTTTCTCTTTGTTATTTGAGCTGTTCTTGCCATAATATGGACTTGGTCTTTTACCAAATAGGGCTATCTTCTGTATACCCCCCCCTACCTTGTCACAACACAACTGATTGGCTCAAACGCATTAAGAAGTAAATAATTCTACAAATTAACTTTTAAGAAGGCACAACTGTTAATTGAAATGCATTCCAGGTGACTACCTCATGAAGCTGGTTGAGAGAATGCCAAGAGTGTGCAAAGCTGTCATCAAGGCGAAGGGTGGCTATTTGAAGAATCTCAAATATAACATATCATTTGATTTGTTTAACACTTTTTTTGGTTACAACATGATTACATATGTGTTATTTCATAGTTTTGATGTCTTCACTATTATTCTATAATGTAGAAAATAGTCCAAAAAAAACAAAAAAAACTTGAATGAGTAGGTGTGTCCAAACTTTTGACTGGTAGTGTGTGTGTGAAATTAGTTTAGATTTAGAATGGACCATTATCATGCACCTGTCTCAGAACAGGGGCAGGGGAAAAAAATACATGTAATCTATGCACTTAAATAGCGAATGGAGGACGCTTTTCCCGTGGTTCATTTTCACGTCAGCCAGGTAGGCTATATTCCTGTTGTAAAGCGAAGCAATGTGCTTAATATTAGGAACGTGAGAAATAAATATAGTAGGCCTAGCCTATTGAAAGCTGATGGGATCGTCCTCTTTTTAATAGAGCCCATCAAAACTCTGTTTTCCCACACAATTGCATAGCCTATAGAAATGTTATGCAACATGAGCTCTCATTAAATGTTTGATTTGATTTGCAATTATATTTGCATTGATGTCAGAGTGATTAGAAGGACAATAGAGTCTGAGCACCAGGCAGTTAGCAAGTTTGGTAGGCTACTAATGACCATCAGCAGCAACAGAGCTCGGAGAAGCCTAGTTACCGTGACTAAACGGTCACGTGGAATTTGACTGCTGTCATTACTTGTGACTGCCGGTGTGGCGGTAATATGGTCACCGTAACAGCCCTAACCATGACTGGTTCTAAAGTTCTGCTACATGTTACAGGGAGAGAGAGTGGTGAGAAAGAGAGAAGGTGTATGGATGGTATCCATGTAGAGAAATAACCTAAGGCAGGAAGAGCGAGAACATTTACATTTACATTTACGTCATTTAGCAGACGCTCTTATCCAGAGCGACTTACAAATTGGTGCATTCACCTTATAGCCTATCTACCAAAAGGTAGATAGGGAGATCCATTTAGAGAAAAACAGTAGTGGGAAATGGATATACAGTTTAGCTGTAACAGGTTGGGAGGCAGCAGAGGCTTTTTCCTGTGTTTTGTGTTTGTCTGACAGACAGACAGTCTGTGTGAATGTGTGTGTTTGTTTATCCTGGACAGCTTTTTCCGGAGGCGAGCAGATGCTCACGACTCCTGGCATAAGAGATCAGCGCTCTCCCAGTCGATCCCATTAATGCAGACACCACGGGCCTCCCACGGAGCCGGGCCAGCCAGCGGGAACTTTGCCGGAACGTTGCCGGAACGCCGTAAGCACGCCCAGCTCTTCTCGAGGGAACTGGAGCAGAGAGAGAGGGAGAGAGGGTGTTCTAATCTGGACCAGGCCCAGCCCAGTCCGGTCCTTGCCAGCATCCTCCCTGCCGCCGCCCACCCCCATCCGTGCTGGAAACCAACACGGCTTCGTTAAGGGGAATTAACCGCCATGCTCGTTAGCTAATTAGCCTTCATGTCTGCGGAGCGGCTGAGCACGTTCCAGACAGAGGGAAGTCATTAGGCGGATTTATCCTCCTCGCTGGCGCCCAGCCGGGCCCGTCCCAGGCCACGTTCTGATGTTGGGTCCATGGGCTTGGATGGGCTTATCATCTTTGGTCTCCCCCAGAAAGGTGGAGCCATGGCTGGGGGAGTTTGGGAAGCAGCTGTGGGTTTTATGTGGGGCTCAGTGGGACTAGGCTGGTCTCTGCTGGGAGGAGAGGCGAGGTAGGTGGAGATTCCTCCTGAGACACCTGCTCTCCCTGGGAGGCTGAGCAAATAGCAAAGCCTCAGAGAGGGGCTGTGCCACACCTGGCAGGCACACACACATACGCACACACACGTCAAGAGTCACGTCTGTGAGTGTGGACTCACCTGTCATCTTCACCGCCCTCCCTTCCCCCCCTTAGGGGACAGTATTCCGTATCAACATAATATTGAACAAAACCAATTGAGCTCCATTTAAAGAGTACCTTAGGGGTTTAACTGGCCTCCTTTTCTGTACCCCTCCATGTTACCCATCCCTACACACACACACGCCTCACCTGCCCTTGATCTGCCTCCAGGGGGCACAGCCTGCGTTCTCCTGGGCCAGGTAGAGAGCCAGCACTCTGAGGAAGATGTGAAAGGAGTTGGCTGAGCGGTACAGCTGGGTGTGGCCGGGGGAGTGAAGGGGGGAGGGGGAGCAGCAGCTCCGGGCCTGGTCCAATAGGGACAGGGGGGTTCTGCTCACGCTGCCGAGCCCCGACACCCCTAACCAGGGCACTGTGAACGAACCGCTCTGGAGGGAGGGGAAGACGGAGGGGAGAATGTAAATGGGATATTTCTCAATCCAACATTAATTGAGAGATAAGAGTACAACATGATATGATCAACTTTATTGTCCACAAGGGGGGGGGATTATTGGGCACATCATTCTGCTGTATATAATAACAGACATAACATCTCATACACACTGTACATTACATATTGTCCATGTTTTAGAGTGATGTGTTAGAGGTGTTCCTTACCAGGTTTTTGCTGTAGTACTCCCAGAGTGTGGTGACAGTGCTACTGTTAGGTTCCCATAGCAGTGACAGACTCAGGCAGCAGTGGACGTGCATTCTGATCTGATCCTCCTGTAGCGCTCCCTGCAACACACACAGATCAATGAACAAACTAATTATAACTGTACACAGAAACCATGCTCCCATCCATAACCCATATCCTCTTTGAGCGAGAGCCTACCTTAGGGTTACAGGTGGACTTGAGCAGCTCACCCACAAAACTCCAGTTGTCCTCCAGCTGTTTCTGTGAGACCAGAGCATACATTATATTACCAACAAAACATACAACCTAATAAACTTGGCAAGAAGTCAAAATTGCAGCCTGTCTTTCATCTTAACAGGGGATGATTTTGACCGTTTCAACTATAACTGGAGGACATATTTCAGAAAATCAGCCATATCTGATTAATCCGGAAAAATCACATCCCTTTACAGTTTAGGACATCCCTCCTTATAGCCCCCTAATCTCAGGTAGATTACTTCATTTTGGAAGGCCCCGTTGCGGCTGTATTGTCCCAGCTCAGCCAAGTGAGTGACAAGCCACCATGTGAAGCCCAGAGGGTCTTTACAGTGTGTAGGGAGCCCACTGTACTGCTCTGCTACAGGCTGGCCACTGATCAGAGACCGCAGCAGTGTGTTCATGTAGTTCCAGAAAGACTAGGGGGAAACACACACAAGTGCACACACACAGTTGTAAATAAAAACACTATGTCAAATTTGATTAATTGTAGATACAATCGGATGGTCACCAAATCATTCAGTTGCATCACGTGTGAATGTGTGCGTGTTCACCTGTGTGTGTAACACTTTGCTCCTGTGTTCCAGTAAGTGTATAAGTAGTATCCACAGCTCTTTGGTGCAGGTGCAGTGGTAGTGATGGCTGGTCAGGGCCTCAGTAGGCCTTACCTACAACAGAGGACAGAGTTAGGAATACCCTTTACCCCAAAAGCCTCAGCCTCGGAAGAGGCTACTAACTCTTAGGGAGATGTAAATGTTGCCTATAGGTTTTAAATTATCTATCGATTTCACCCTATCTAGGCAGTATTATAACTATACGAAAAGTTATTAGGAATTTGTTTTTCTTCTCCCCCAACTCTTAGACACAACCACCCACCCACAGAGAGATGGGAGCACAGGTTCAGCCATAGTGTGGCGCCCCTGGAGCATTTTTCAAGGGTTTACCTCATGGCTTACTCAATGGTTAGCGTTGTTAAGGAACACAACACAAATGTATAAACCCATACACAGTACCTTGCTGTATTTGCCCATGGCCAGGCCAGTGAGGTCAGAGAGCAGGTTGCAAAGATGCTCCTCAAACAGGCTGTTGTTGGTCAGGTTCTCCCCTGTCAGGTTCACAAACTGGTGGGCGTACACCACCTGACCTGCAAAGGTCAAACAGACAAATAAGGATGTAGTAGACCTACAATACACTGACAACACCAACCTGACAACACCAGCCTCAACTTTCTTTCCCTTCATATTGTGTATTTCAGATCCGTGTTTGATTTTTATAGTACTGCGTATGTCATTTGTTTTGCCTTGGAAGATTACCCTATGATAGGTTAGACGAGAGCCTAAATACCAACAATAAAAACAACACATACCTTGCATCCTCTGCCCCAGCAAGTGGAGAATCTCCAACACTGACCAGTGGATGTCCAGGTGGAGGTGTAACAAATGCCAGGAGGGAGGAAACAGCTGAGGGGAGATACACAATAAAAGCATATCATGGTGTATTCACCAGAATATCTAAATTACTTTCACATATATCAGAAGTAGGTATTCAGATACAGTAACAGTCAAAAGTTTGGACACACCTACTCATTCAAAAAGGTTCTTTATTTTTACTATTTTCTACATTGTAGAATAATAGTGAAGACATCAAAACTATGAAATAACACATAAGGAATCATGTTGTAACCAAAAAAGTGTTAAACAAATCAAATGATATGTTATATTTGAGATTCTTCAAATAGCCACCGTTCGCCTTGATGACAGATTTGCACACTCTTGGCATTCTCTCAAACAGCTTCATGAGGTAGTCACCTGGAATGCATTTCAATTAACAGGTGTGCCCTGTTAAAAGTTAATGTATGGATTTTCTTTCCTTCTTAATGTGTTTAAGCCAATCAGTTGTGTTGTGACGAGGTAGGGGGGTATACAGAAGATAGCCCTATTTGGTAAAAGACAAAGTCCATATTATGGAAAGAACAGCTCAAATAAGCAAAGAGAAACGATAGTCCATCATTACTTTAAGACATGAAGGTCAGTCAATCTGGAAAATGTCAAGAACTTTGAACGTTTCTTGAATTGCAGTCGCAAAAACCATCAAGCGCTATGATGAAACTGGCTCTCATGAGGACCGCCACAGGAAAGGAAGACCCAGAGTTACCTCTGCTGCAGAGGATACATTCATTAGAGTTACCAGCCTCAGATTGCAGCCCAAATAAATGCTTCACATAGTTCAAGTAACAGACACATCTCAACATCAAACTGTTCAGAGGAGACTGCGTGAATTAGGCCTTCATGGTCGAATTGCTGCAAAGAAACCACTACTAAAGGACACCAATAAGAAGAAGGGACTTGCTTGGGCCAAGAAATACGCGCAATAGACATTCGACCGGTGGAAATCTGTCCTTTGGTCTGATGAGTCCAAATGTGTGATTTTTGGTTCCAACCCGCCGTGTCTTTGTGAGACGCAGAGTAGGTGAACGGATGATCTCCGCATCTGTGGTTCCCACCGTGAAGCATGGAGGAGGTGTGATGGTGCTTTGCTGGTGACACTGTCAGTGATTTATTTAGAATTCAAGGCACACTTAACCAGCATGGCTACCACAGCATTCTTCAGCAATACACCATCCCATCTGGTTTGCGCTTAGTGGGACTATCTCTGGATAAGAGCGTCTGCTAAATGACGTAAATGTAAATGTATTTGTTTTTCAACAGGACAATGACCCAAAACACACCTCCAGGCTGTGTAAGGGCTATTTGACCAAGGAGAGTGATGGAGTGCTGCATCAGATGACCTGGCCTCCACAATCTCCCGAACTCAACCCAACTGAGATGGTTTGGGATGAGTTGGACTGCAGAGTGAAGAGAAAGCAGCCAACAAGTGCTCAGCATATGCTGTTGGAAAAGCATTCCTCATGAAGCTGGTTGAGAGAATGCCAAGAGTGTGCAAAGCTGTCATCAAGGCAAAGGGTGGCTACTTAAGTGTTTAACACTTTTTTGGTTACTACATGATTCCATATGTGTCATTTCAAAGTTTATGTCTTCACTATTATTCTACAATGTAGAAAATAGTAAAAAATAAAGAAAAACACTTGAATGAGTAGGTGTGTCCAAACTTTTGACTGGTACTGTATATTTTCTTTGAAAAGACAAGTAGTTGAATATTTTAATGCATTTGGAAATATTTGAAAAACTGAAATCCACTGACTCAAATACACTCCCATGCATTTAACCCAGGTATTTAAAAATAGCATTTGAAATAAGTATTTGAACATACTGTCAAATACAATTTTGCAGGTTTTCCTACTTACAAAGCATGTAGAGGTCTGTAATTTTTATCATAGGTACACTTCAACTGTGAGAGACGGAATCTAAAACAAAAATCCAGAAAATCATATTGTATGATTTTTAAGTAATTAATTTGCATTTTATTGCATGACATAAGTATTTGATACATCAGAAAAGCAGAACTTAATATTTGGTACAGAAACCTTTGTTTGCAATTACAGAGATCATATGTTTCCTGTAGGTCTTGACCAGGTTTGCACACACTGCAGCAGGGATTTTGGCCCACTCCTCCATACAGACCTTCTCCAGATCCTTCAGGTTTTGGGGCTGTCGCTGGGTAATACGGACTTTCAGCTCCCTCCAAAGATTTTCTATTGGGTTCAGGTCTGGAGACTGGCTAGGCCACTCCAGGACCTTGAGATGCTTCTTACGGAGCCACTCCTTAGTTGCCCTGGCTGTGTGTTTCGGGTCGTTGTCATGCTGGAAGACCCAGCCACGACCCATCTTCAATGCATGCGATACATGGCCCCATCCATCCTCCCCTCAATACAGTGCAGTCGTCCTGTCCCCTTTGCAGAAAAGCATCCCCAAAGAATGATGTTTCCACCTCCATGCTTCACGGTTGGGATGGTGTTCTTGGGGTTGTACTCATCCTTCTTCTTCCTCCAAACACGGCGAGTGGAGTTTAGACCAAAAAGCTCTATTTTTGTCTCATCAGACCACATGACCTTCTCCCATTCCTCCTCTGGATCATCCAGATGGTCATTGGCAAACTTCAGACGGGCCTGGACATGCGCTGGCTTGAGCAGGGGGACCTTGTGTGCGCTGCAGGATTTTAATCCATGACGGCGTAGTGTGTTACTAATGGTTTTCTTTGAGACTGTGGTCCCAGCTCTCTTCAGGTCATTGACCAGGTCCTGCCGTGTAGTTATGGGCTGATCCCTCACCTTCCTCATGATCATTGATGCCCCATGAGGTGAGATCTTGCATGGAGCCCCAGACCGAGGGTGATTGACCGTCATCTTGAACTTCTTCCATTTTCTAATAATTGCGCCAACAGTTGTTGCCTTCTCACCAAGCTGCTTGCCTATTGTCCTGTAGCCCATCCCAGCCTTGTGCAGGTCTACAATTTTATCCCTGATGTCCTTACACAGCTCTCTAGTCTTGGCCATTGTGGAGAGGTTGGAGTCTGTTTGATTGAGTGTGTGGACAGGTGTCTTTTATACAGGTAACGAGTTCAAACAGGTGCAGTTAATACAGGTAATGAGTGGAGAACAGGAGGGCTTCTTAAAAAAAACTAACAGGTCTGTGAGAGCCGGAATTCTTACTGGTTGGTAGGTGATCAAATACTTATGACATGCAATAAAATGCAAATTAATTACTTAAAAATCATACAATGTGATTTTCTGGATTTTTGTTTTAGATTCCGTCTCTCACAGTTGAAGTGTACCTATGATAAAAATTACAGACCTCTACATGCTTTGTAAGTAGGGAAACCTGCAAAATTGGCAGTGTATCAAATACTTGTTCTCCCCACTGTATATTTGAACCCAGGTCTGGTATTCACTCACAATATTCATGCTTTTTTGTGTGTGTGTGTGTGGGGGGGGGGGGGCTACCTTGCCCTGGTGCTGTATGGTGAGGGCACTCTGGATGTTGGCCGTTAGGTCTTTGAGGCGCCCTATGAGGAGGGTGACCCCAAAGAGCTCCTCCAGCAGAGCAGAGGGTAGCTGAGCCTCCAGCTCCTCATAGGGGTGACAGGGGCCCTCCTCCAGGGGACAGGTGGGCTCCAGGTACCTGCAGGGTGCAGAGGTCACACAGGGAGTCACAGAAAAGTCAGGTGTCAGACCTGACTGCTTATCCTTTTACCTTTTAAACAAAGAACAAATCCTTACAGTGTTTTACTGGAACTAGCTAAGTAAATATAGCCTATGCCCTAGGCCAGGGACACAGTC
The DNA here is from genome assembly GCF_964263955.1 of Coregonus lavaretus. Classification (NCBI taxonomy): domain Eukaryota; kingdom Metazoa; phylum Chordata; class Actinopteri; order Salmoniformes; family Salmonidae; genus Coregonus; species Coregonus lavaretus. The sequence goes on along the minus strand of NC_140000.1, from coordinate 32,843,741 downwards.
AGTAAGAATCAGTAATAACTGACCAGTAGCATTACCTGTATAGGAAGACTTTGACATATTGGAGAAACAGCACACACTGTTGCCTAAGGTCTTCTGCCTCATAATGGAGGCTGCTGGCTTGGCCTGAAACATAACATTGTCAAGTACATACAGTACAACAAAAACAGTACAAGATTTCCCCATCACAACTCAGAAAAAAATCTAACAACCACCATACCAAATCACATCACACAGGCACTATCTTTGTTATTACCACAAATTTTTATCAAATAATATCAACATGTGAACTCCTTCTCACAAAACCATGAGCAGCAAGGTATACATTAAGTTAGCTTACCAAAGTCATGAGAGCTGGACTGCACCAGGGTCTCTAGTTTAAGAAGCTTTTGCCTGAAAGGTGACAACAAATTGTGACACACTGACCTCGAAACCCTGAGAATTAGAGACAGTGAGGCAGCTATACATAGTCTGAAAAAAATGAATGACACTCCACATTATCTGGCTGTATTCCCACCTGAACAGGCCGAACAAAAGTTTGGTAGATTCCACCAGAGCAGTCTCGGTCACCCATGGGAAGCCAAAGATATCCACTGTGTCCTCCTCATAGTCTGCAGGGGCTGGGGCCAGACGCAACAGCAGCCTATGGAAGACAATAGTAACTTAGATCTGCTGCAGCCTACAAGACACTGAAGACAGGGAGTTTTCCTCAAACAATATTGTTGGTAATGATTCTGTTGTAATATAACAAGATCAACATAATATGTATTATTTCTGTCCACTGTTGTCAGCTGTCCACAATCTTTTGAGTTACTATGTGTCACATACGGTATGAAAGTCCCACCTACTTCCTGGATCATGTCCCACGCTGTTATTGAATGGCCTTCAAGTTTATATTGTCAAATTCATGAAAACGCTGTAATTTAAGATACATGCAAAATTGTATTCGTATTTGCGGATTAATTTACTTCTACCTGATGCCTTTAATGAAGATTTCTGATTGATTGAGTAAATTAATCCACGAATACAAATATAATTTTACATATATCTTAAAATGACCGCTTTTTTATGAATTTGATTATATATTCTTGAAGGCCATTCAAAAACACTGCGAGACATGATCCATGAAGTAGGCGGGACTTTCATCCTGTCATGTGTCATGGCAAGTGGCTTATGTAATGTCTCTGTACTCTTATACAGTAGATTATACACTGAACAAAAATATAAAACGCAACATGTAAAGTGGTCGTATGTTTCATGAGCTGAAATAAAAAAATCCCAGATATTTTCCATATGCAGAAAAAGCATATTTCTCTCAAATTGTGCACAAATTTGATTACATCCCTGTTGGTGAGCATTTCTCCTTTGCCAAGATAATCCATCCACCTGACAGGTGCAGCATATCAAGAAGCTGATTAAACATCATGATCATTATACAGGTGCACCTTGTGCTGGGGACAATAAAAGGCCACTTTAAAATGTGCAGTTTTGTCACAACACAATGCCACAGATGTCTCAAGTTTTGAGGGCGTGTGCAATTGGCATGCTGGCTGCAGGAATGTCCACCAGAGCTGTTGCCAGATAATTTAATCTTAATTTCTCTACCATGAGCTGCCTCCAACGTCATTTTAGAGAATTTGGCAGTACGTCCAACCGGCCTCACAACCGCAGACCACGTATAACCACGCCAAATCAGGACCTCCACATCAGGCTTCTTCACCTGCGGGATCATCTGAGGAGTATTTCTGTCTGTAATAATTTATTTAAATTGACAGATTTCCTTATATGAACTGTAACGCAGTAAAAATCTTTGTAAATGTTGCAGGTTGTGTTTATATTTTTGTTCAATATAATATTAGCCTGCTAAAATATGCCTTAGCTGTGTGCTCATAGAGACGTTACCGTTTCAGGGAGCCCCTGCCAATATAACTGTCAGATGACAGTGGCTGGGTGTCTTCCCGACCCGGGTCAGACGCACAGGAGAAACAGGGTGGCAGGGCTGGGGTCAGCTCACACTGGCTTTCCCCTACGAAGGGTGACACCGGCGGGGTCAGCGACTGGCTGAAGTCTTCTTCCATTGTGTTCACTTTAGAGAAGCGACATTGAAGACACAATCTGTCATTTCAACAGTCTGGCCATGGCACTTTAGTTGGCAAGATGAGGGATGGGGCTGTGGAAGTGTCAAATTAATAGTTAGAGCTTATACTGTTAGTAAGTTAAGTGCAGGGAATGACAGTCAATGAATTATCGATATAATAATTTTTTTAACTATACAAATGACAACATAAACAATTAAATAACATATCAATAAACACACAGGTAGTTAGCCTAGTAACGTTAACCTTACAAGGCTAATGTTGGCAAACCTCTAACGTTACTTAGCTATTTAACGTTACAGTTCACTGAAATATTTGAATAACGTTAACTAACTCACTGTTTTATCTGTGCCGTGGATCAGTAGTAGCAGTTACTCTGAGTCTTGACTTTATGCCCTGCCGAGAATAACATCGTCAAAACACCTACATTAACGGCACTGTTTAATAAACTGCAGTTGCACCATCAAAGTAAATGCAAAGTCAAAAGACAGTTCACAGTTTGTTAACGAGCTAGCTTACATCCAGATGAAATCCTGAAATCCTTTCTGAATGCTCTGTTGGGGTTTTCACTTCATTAGCCTGTCTCTCCCGCGCAAAGGAGCACACGCGCTACGCATGCGCAAATTCGGGCACCGCAAACGATATCTTTCCGATGATTGGTCCGAAGTTCTTTCGAGAGTCTTCTTCTTCTTCTTCTTCTTCTTCTTCTTCTTCTTCTTCTTCTTCTTCTTCTTCTTCTTCTTCTTCTTCTTCTTCTGTGGGTTTTATGGCGGACTACATCCAAAAGTTGTATTTCCGCCACCAACTGGACGGTTTGAAACCAAAAATAAAATTTAAATAAATCCATACTTAATACTGATGCTAACAATCCACCCTAATAAAAATAGTACATTGCCAAAACAAACAAAACTCCCACTTCTTCTTTCTTTTAGTTCTCCATATCTCCCTTCTCAGGCTCTAGGACCTGAGAATTTGGTACGGCTTTTGATAATATTCCATTTAACTCCTTTGCTGTGAAATCTTTCATAACATTTACATTTTAGTCTGTCAAGAGGCGTGATGTAGATGATCTGTTAAAGGGTGCGTTCGTAAATGCCCTCTGGCTATCTACTCCGATTACATCGTCTGAGTGTGCCAGAGCGCAGAATAATGTAATAATTTAGGAAAGCTCAACACCCGTCCAGTGTCAGTAAACGTCGGCAAAAAAGCGTAATTAAATTGTAGCTATCTAAACTAAAATATGTGCCTAATTGTCTTTTTATCCACTGTACTTTGTTTTGTTTTTGTTTTGAAGGCTATTGGATCAGTTTTCTCTCTCTCTCTCTCTCTCTCTCTCTCTCTCTCTCTCTCTCTCTCTCTCTCTCTCTCTCTCTCTCTCTCTCTCTCCCTCTCTCTCTCTCTCTCTATATATATATATATACAGTTGAATATACAGTTGAAGTCGGAAGTTTACATAAACTTAGGTTGGAGTCATTAAAACTTGTTTTCCAACCACTCCACAAATGTCTTGTTAACAAACTATAGTTTTGGCAAGTCGGTTAGGACATCTACTTTGTGCATGACACAAGTAACTTTTCCAACAATTGTTTACAGACAGATTATTTCACTTATAATTCACTGTATCACAATTCCAGTGGGCCAGAAGTTTACATACACTAAATTGACTGTGCCTTTAAACAGCTTGGAAAATTCCAGAAAATGATGTCATGGCTTTAGAAGCTTCTGATAGGCTAATTTACATATATTTGAGTCAATTGGAGGTGTACCTGTGGATGTATTTCAAGGCCTACCTTCAAACTCAGTGCCTCTTTGCTTGACATCATGGGAAAATCAAAAGAAATCAGCCAAGACCTCAGAAAAAAAAATGTAGACCTCCACAAGTCTGGTTCATCCTTGGGAGCAATTTCCAAATGCCTGAAGGTACCACGTTCATCTGTACAAACAATAGTACGCAAGTATAAAAACCATGGGACCACGCAGCCGTCATACCGCTCAGGAAAGAGACGCATTCTGTCTCCTAGAGATGAACGTACTTTGGTGCGAAAAGTGCAAATCAATCCCAGAACAACAGCAAAGGACCTTGTGAAGATGCTGGAGGAAACAGGTACAAAAGTATCTATATCCACAGTAAAACGAGTCCTATATCGACATAACCTGAAAGGCAGCTCAGCAAGGAAGAAGCCACTGCTCCAAAACCGCTATAAAAAAGCAAGACTACGGTTTGCAACTGCACATTGCGACGTACTTTTTGGAGAAATGTCCTCTGGTCTGATGAAACAAAAATAGAACTGATTGGCCAAAATGACCATCGTTATGTTTGGAGGAAAAAGGGGGTTGCTTGCCAGCCGAAGAACACCATCCCAACCGTGAAGCACGGGGGTGGCAGCATCATGCTGTGGGGGTGCTTTGCTGCAGGAGGGACTGGTGCACTTCCCAAAATAGATGGCATCATGAGGAAGGAAAATTATGTGGATATATTGAAGCAACATCTCAAGACATCAGTCAGGAAGTTAAAGCTTGGTCGCAAATGGGTCTTCCAAATGGACAATGACCACAAGCATACATCCAAAGTTGTGGCAAAATGGCTTAAGGACAACAAAGTCAAGGTATTGGAGTGGCCATCACAAAGCCCTGACCTCAATCCTATAGAACATTTGTGGGCAGAACTGAAAAAGCGTGTGCGAGCAAGGAGGCCTACAAACCTGACTCAGTTACACCAGCTCTGTCAGGAGGAATGGGCCAAAATTCACCCAACTTATTGTGGGAAGCTTGTGGAAGGCTACCCGAAACATTTGACCCACGTTAAACAATTTAAAGGCAATGCTACCAAATACTAATTGAGTGTATGTAAACTTCTGACCCACTGGGAATGTGATGAAATAAATAAAACCTGAAATAAATCATTCTCTCTGCTATTATTCTGACATTTCACATTCTTAAAATAAAGTAGTGATCCTAACTGACCTAAAACAGGGAATTTTTACTAGGATTAAATGTCAGGAATTGTGAAAAACTGAGTTTAAATGTATTTGGCTAAGGTGTATGTAAACTTCCGACTTCAACTGTATATATATACTGTATATATATATATATTTATTTGATCCAATGGCCTCATTACATTACATGTATGTATATATATATATATATATATATATATATATATTAAACTCAGTCGGGGTCTCAACTTACTGTTGCAAGAATAGTAGAATACACAATGTGCAATTTCGAAATGTGGTTGTGCATCAGCATTTTTTCTCTTGTTATGTCAGTCACTGATAGTCACTCAATTAGCCCATGTCAGCTAACATTTTTTAGATTGGTAAATTAGTAAGTGGCCAGCTATCTAAAGTTAGTAATCATGGTCAAATTGCCATCCGGGGGCCCCCATTGATTTTGTTAGTCAATCTCACTCATATCATATTAAAAACTGCAAACATTTCTCTCCACCCTATGGCAAAATGTGTAGAATTGCAGGGAATTTGCTGTAAAATTGCGAAAACGTATCTGCCCCATGGCAAAATGTATAGAATTGCACGAAATTAACTAAAACGTAAAAAAAAAAAAACAGGGGGGCTGCTACACTGTTTTGCTCGCAATGTGGTAGGGTTGGGTGGGGTATGCACACGTGGATAGTTCAGGTGATGAGTTCAGGTTTTTGTGGCCCCCACCTCCATCAAAGTTGCCCATCCCTGGTATAGATGATGTAATGCATTATATTTGTATGTCATTTGTAGCCTTATATAAAAGTCACGTCCTATGCCCTTCCGTGACATTCTGTCTCGTGTTGTCCCCGTCTCATTAAAAACAGTACAATAGTGAAATAAAATTGGACCCAGGCTAACCCTAATTTCCATATGCAGATCTGTCTCTGCAAAACGGTATCTCGCCATCTCACCATGCTTGCGTTCAAATGCATATTCACATCTTTTCTAAAATCCTTTTCGACAGGAGCAGAATGTTTTCGTTTGCTGGAGTAGTTTGTGACGGGATTTAATTCGCTTTCGTTTGCATGCATGCTCGAGAACTAGGGAATATATAGGCTAGATAAATGTGCATACAACTGCGTGTTTATACCACTGGGCGAATTTTTATGAATATCCCCCTACACACCACAGGCAGAGACAATAAAGAGGACCGAGAGACATTGAATTGGATTTGTTTGGCGTTCTCCCGGTAACGTATATGTTTTTCAATCAAGAGATCCAGACCCAAAAGCAAGCACACCGAGTCGTCTTGTATGTGAAGGTAGGTTCCATCATTTCTGCTAATCTTTCTTTGAAGAGAGGGGAGGGCAATTTCAGCCTGTGTAAATGAATACATCCCCTTCCCACAAGCCCTCAAAATCTCTGTCACTTTGATGGGTTGCAGTGAAAAAGTGTGTAACTTAGTCTTTCCAAATGGTCCATTATGTTGTGAGATGCTCAATTGTACATATGATATCAATTCTGTCGTTTTATTCAGGGGCGTTCTAGCCTTTTGGGGACCCTAAGCGAGATTTGGTTGGGGGGCCCTTCCACCTTCCGGGAAAAATATTTGGCAGCATAAGGAACATTTTAAAGTTTTAAAGCAAATTAAAACTTTCCATGGGACAGAGAGAAAATGTTTCAGTTTTAAAACTAATTTCCTGCAATTCTACACATTTGTCCATGGGGTTGAGATAATTGTTTTCAGTTTTTTAGCAAATTTCTTGCAGTTCTACACATTTTGCAATGAGTTATGCCATGTTCATATGACATCTGAGTGAGAGTAACTAACAAAATCAATGGGGGCTCCCTCGAGGTCAGGGCCCCTGGGCACGTGCGTTCTTTGCATGCCCAGCCAATAATTTGGCCATGATTACTACAAGGTTTAGATAGCTGGCTAGACTAACTTACCTAGCAATCAATAAAATGTTAGCTGACATGGACTAATTCAGTGACAGTGACTGACATAACTGATGAAAACATAACTGATGAAAACTGCTGATGTACTACCACATTTTTGAAATTGCACATTGTGTATTCTACTATCCTTACTTACAGTAAGTTGAGACCCCAATTGACTTCCTGACTTCCCCCTTAGTTGTGGGCCCCCTAGCTGCCTCTTATTAACCCACCATAATATTGGCCTAGAAACGCACTGATTTTATTGCATTATTTAGTGTAATTTATTATATAGGGCTACTGTATTGCCCCCTTCCCCTTGGTGTAACCCAGAATTGTGTCATGTAAGTTGCAGTGAAACAGCAACTGATTCTCGGAAATACAGTATTCGTTTTTACTTGTGAACGTAATCAGCATGTGAGACATACCGAGAGCTTGGGACTATAAGGTTCTATCTGCAAAAAGATAATTCTGAGATAATTGGCTTTACATTTCCGAACCCTCATTGGTTTGAATGGTGTCAGCAATTTGTATTGAGTATTCTTTTCAACTTAACAACATGAATTGGGGTATTTTGAGGTACTATATAGGTAGAGAACATTGAACAGAACAAGGCTATGTCAATAACTCAATTTTGACAAAAATGCAGATAGAACCTTATACAGTAGTCGCAAGCTCTCGATGCGGAGAGAAAATGCATGTTGATGGGAAAATTAGTTGGGGCAACTGATAAGAGTGTCTCCTGAGTGGAGGAAGCTAAGCAGTGCTGCTAACAGCTTAGCTTCCTCCACTGTCCGACTGCCCTATGCTGGGCTCGAACCAATTATCCTCTGTTTCACAACACACATGACCACCCTCCTTGACACTGTGCAAACCGATTGAGCTATACAAAAGGTACCCCTTGGATGGCTCCATCGGCGACATTTCAAGCTAGCTGTGGAGGGAGCTTACGGTACGTTCTTAACTCCATTACACTCACCCCTTCTAAACTTGCTGAAATATCATGCCCAAATCATCTCAAAAATATTTTTGGTCATGAAAGCAATATTACTTTATTTAAACATGATTTTAAGCTTTACAAAAACATAAACAATGCATACAGTTCCTTTTGTTTTTTGGGGTGGTTATTATAAGCTAAGACAGCTGTGCTAATCTCAATAAGGTATTTATATGTCATATTTGTCTGTATCAAGGGGTATACAGTGGGGAAAAAAAGTATTTAGTCAGCCACCAATTGTGCAAGTTCTCCCACTTAAAAAAATGAGAGAGGCCTGTAATTTTCATCATATGTACACGTCAACTATGACAGACAAATTGAGGGAAAAAAATCCAGAAAATCACATTGTAGGATTTTTTATGAATTTATTTGCAAATTATGGTGGAAAATAAGTATTTGGTCACCTACAAACAAGCAAGATTTCTGGCTCTCACAGACCTGTAACTTCTTCTTTAAGAGGCTCCTCTGTCCTCCACTCGTTACCTGTATTAATGGCACCTGTTTGAACTTGTTATCAGTATAAAATACACCTGTCCACAACCTCAAACAGTCACACTCCAAACTCCACTATGGCCAAGACCAAAGAGCTGTCAAAGGACACCAGAAACTAAATTGTAGACCTGCACCAGGCTGGGAAGACTGAATCTGCAATAGGTAAGCAGCTTGGTTTGAAGAAATCAACTGTGGGAGCAATTATTAGGAAATGGAAGACATACAAGACCACTGATAATCTCCCTCGATCTGGGGCTCCACGCAAGATCTCACCCTGTGGGGTCAAAATGATCACAAGAACGGTGAGCAAAAATCCCAGAACAACACGGGGGGACCTAGTGAATGACCTGCAGAGAGCTGGGACCAAAGTAACAAAGCCTACCATCAGTAACACACTATGCCGCCAGGGACTCAAATCCTGCAGTGCAAGACGTGTCCCCCTGCTTAAGCCAGTACATGTCCAGGCCCGTCTGAAGTTTGCTAGAGTGCATTTGGATGATCCAGAAGAGGATTGGGAGAATGTCATATGGTCAGATGAAACCAAAATATAACTTTTTGGTAAAAACTCAACTCGTCGTGTTTGGAGGACAAAGAATGCTGAGTTGCATCCAAAGAACACCATACCTACTGTGAAGCATGGGGGTGGAAACATCATGCTTTGGGGCTGTTTTTCTGCAAAGGGACCAGGACGACTGATCCGTGTAAAGGAAAGAATGAATGGGGCCATGTATCGTGAGATTTTGAGTGAAAACCTCCTTCCATCAGCAAGGGCATTGAAGATGAAACGTGGCTGGGTCTTTCAGCATGACAATGATCCCAAACACACTGCCCGGGCAACGAAGGAGTGGCTTCGTAAGAAGCATTTCAAGGTCCTGGAGTGGCCTAGCCAGTCTCCAGATCTCAACCCCATAGAAAATCTTTGGAGGGAGTTGAAAGTCTGTGTTGCCCAGCGACAGCCCCAAAACATCACTGCTCTAGAGGAGATCTGCATGGAGGAATGGGCCAAAATACCAGCAACAGTGTGTGAAAACCTTGTGAAGACTTACAGAAAACGTTTGACCTGTGTCATTGCCAACAAAGGGTATATAACAAAGTATTGAGAAACTTTTGTTATTGACCAAATACTTATTTTCCACCATAATTTGCAAATAAATTCATTAAAAATCCTACAATGTGATTTTCTGGATTTTTTTTTCTCATTTTGTCTGTCATAGTTGACGTGTACCTATGATGAAAATTACAGGCCTCTCTCATCTTTTTAAGTGGGAGAACTTGCACAATTGGTGGCTGACTAAATACTTTTTTTCCCCACTGTATTTCAATAGTTGAAATTACCAATGAGTGACTTGAAATCTTACAGATTGTGACTACTCGTGGTCACTACCTGACTGTCATTACTCTGTGCTCTCTGGGTGTTTCTGGAGGCAAAGGCATAGAGGAATGGAACCAAGCTGCTGTTGATGAAGACCAGAGATCCAGCAATCCTCCAATTGTCCTCCCAGAACACTCTCAGAGCCTTATTCTTTGCCAAGATGGCCGTCACTCCCAGCACGTTCATGACATGGTGAGGAGTCCATAGAACTATGAAGGTCCCAACGATGAGGCTCACTAATCTGGTCATCCTGGGGTGACTGAAGAAAGCTGTTTGGTTCACCCTTTTCTGGAGGCGGATATAGGCTGTGGCCATGATGAAGAAAGGAACTACAAATGCCAGGAGAGTCTGCAGGAGCAACACAGCCACCAGCTCAGCATCTGATGCAAAATCATACTGGCACCGGACCCATCCATTATCCTCCTCCTTCACATCCCGCACCGTCACCCCATAAGGGATGGACAGGACCCCAGCTACCCCCCACAGGACAACCAGTAGCCCCCTCTCCTTTGCCACTCCCAGTCTGGCCCAGCTGTGGGAATGCACTACCTGGAGGTAGCGCTGGATGCTCAGAAATGTGACAGTCAGCAGACTGGTACAGATACTGCAGTAGAAAAGGTACATGTTGAGCTGACAGAGCACTAGACCCAGGCTCCAGGTGAAGACTAGGTTGTATATTCGCAAAGGTAGGGTAAGGATGCAGAGTAGGTCAGATGCAGCCAAGTTCAACATCAGTCTCCGGCTCAAACTGGATAGATCATGGTTCCGACGGAGGACGACTATCACTGCGATGTTACCGGGAATACCGAGCAGGCAGTACAGAGACAAAGCCACGCCAGGAGCCAGACCCCAGAATGAGGCAATAGAGGTGGAGTTGGAGGTGGAGGAGTTAAGTTGTTCAATTTCTAGCAGTAAGACGAACTGACCAGTCGATTGGCTCTCAGTAAAGTGAAACCCAGATATGTCATTTGGGGTAAAAACCTAGCAATATTTAGGTAAGTTCGCTATTTGTAATTGCAGAAGCTCGCTCGTCATGTTACAAGGAAAATAAGGAACAAATGGCGCTCCTTAGAGGTTTACGGAACTCAACATTTGAGTATGAAATACCTACCATGGATTGAAGAACTGAATGTGGCACTTTCAGAATTAATCAAACCACAGTTTCATGGGTTAAGGTTCTCCAACCATATTTTCCATTAAGTATGTAGGATTCAGTGTTTTTAAATCTACCCACTAGTTCTGAAACGGTACAAAAATGCAAATGTTTTGCTAATGCATAGGTTCCATGCATAGGCTCCATGCTAGTATTTTCAGAGCAATAAATAATGTAACAATTTCCCCCGTTTACCATGTTTTAAATCTCATGCCCTGTCATCTCAAAATAATTGTATACTAAGTCATTGAGCAACACAATCCATTTAAGATATGATTTAGGAAAGAAATTGTAAACATGCTAAACGGGGGATCTATAGATATGTCATGCTCAAGGAAGGAGCAGCATTGTTTTTTTAAATGTCTTTTAATTGTACTGAGTACAGTAACAAGTCTGGTCTACAAGTTAACACCCTGGCAGTGTTGCGTGACCTATAGCCTGACCTATAGCCTGACCTCTGGAAATCATGTTCAATTCTACCACAAACTCTTTAAAAACTATCTTTAAAAAATGAGTCCCATAATGACTTTGCATAATGAGCTACATTCTCCTTCTTCATTGGGTCTCCTCCTAAATAGATCTCCTCATTGTGCTGAGCAGAGTGGTAGTCACTTTTATCTCTGGTAAGGCCCTGTGGCCTCTGCTTGATCAATTAAACTCCTGAAAGGCCTCTCTCCCCTGGCCCTTTCATCCTTCCGCCTGAGAGGAATAGAAAGTTATCAGTCTTTCCAAGCCGATATGCAGGACGGAAATAAGTAGTTTGTCTATAAAAATGTCCAGGTGCTTTATCAGCATCCCAGTAGGCCCCCAGGCCGCCTCTGCATTCAGTTTGCTGCTGCCTGTACGCTCATTCACTCTACGACCCATCTGGTCCCTTGTTCAGCCTGCCTGTGCCTGGGGCCTGCTTACAGAGGGGGCGTACTGTATAGCCCTGCCCTGCACAGCCCAGACCCGGCTCCTCCAGCTCCACACAGGGATTGACTAGGGCTAAGTCCCCTGGCGATGTTATTGATTTCAGCTAGGGGATTCTTACTGTAGATTAGGCCTGAGTGATTGTGTAGATTTGAACCACGATGATCCTATTGATGGGGTAGTTTGGGGAGCAGTGTGGGTAGCCGTTTTCATATGGCTGACTGTTGAGTGTTTTGAAGGGAGCTGATGTGAAAGAGGAAAGGAAGGAGAAAGAGCATAACCCGAGTGACGTGTTCATCATTGCTCAGTGAATATAGAGGGATAAATTGAAACAGCAGCGATAAAGAACAAACATGAACACATTTTAATAGTCTAAGTAAGCTACTCTTTTAGGAAATGTAAAGCTAAATGATTCATTTAAGTAAGTATTTTTTTTTCTACGATTTTTTGTGTAATGTGGAGAGGCAACAGTTCAGACTCAGTCAGGTGCAAAAAAAAGAATATATTTTACAGTGCAGGTGATGAAGAAGGTTGGATCCAGATGGGTTATTTACAAAATATACAGTATGGACAGTATATGAAAAACAATCACCAAATACACTTTAATGGCAATTTGATTGCACAATTCACATTACTCTGGCCAATAGTAAACCTGTGAATGAAAACAAAGGCATAATTAAACATAAATTATTATTAATCAAACAATCATCCCATTTGTGTGGGGAGAAATGGAGGGAAATGTGTAATGTGGCTTGACTTGGATTTTTGCCACAAATGCTAAAAAGTTAGCATTTGAAAACATTAGCCAGGTAAACGAAACCATTGCATGCTTGGATTTCTGTCTTACATACGTAGAATCTTAATTTGAGCCAGTTTGCAACAACAGGAAAAGAGATCCTACATCTGTACCTTGTCCATAGACTGCTTACAGTGTAAGGAAACCAATATGTCATTTTGTATTTGGGGGAACTATCGCTTCCCCAAAAACTGTTTACAGCTGTTCTGCTGTCCGTATATCATAGTCCTTCATAGATACACTACATGACCAAAAGTATGTGGACACCTGCTCGTCGAACATCTCATTCCAAAATCATGGGCATTAATATGGAGTTGGTCCCCCCTTTGCTGCTATAACAGCCTCCACTCTTCTGGGAAGGCTTTCCACTAGATGTTGGAACATTGCTGCGGGGACTTGCTTCCATTCAGCCATGAGCATTAGTGAGGTCGGGCACTGATGTTGGGCGATTAGGCTTGACTTGTGGTCTGCGTTACAATTTATCCCAAAGGTGTTCGGTGGGGTTGAAGTCAGGGCTCTGTGCAGGCCGGTCAAGTTCGTCTACACCGATCTTAACAAACCATTTTATGTATGGACCTCGCTTTGTGCACGGGGCCATTGTCATGCTGAAACAGGAAAGGGCCTTCCCCGAACTGTTGTCACAAAGTTGGAAGCACAGAATGTCATTGTATGCTGTAGCGTTAAGATTTCCCTTCATTGGAACTAAGGGGCCTTGCCCGAACCATGAAAAAAAGCCCCAGAACATTATTCCTCCTCCACCAAACTTTACAGTTGGCACCACACTATGCATTGGGGCAGGTAGCGTTCTCCTGGATCCTCCAAACACAGATTTGTCTGTCGGACTGCCAGATGGTGAAGCATGATTCATCACTCCAGAGAACGCGTTTCCACTGCTCCAGAGTCCAATGGCGGCGAGCTTTACACCACTCCAGCCGATGCTTGGCATTGCGCATGGTGATCTTAGGCTTGTGTGCGGCTGCCATGGAAACCCATTTCATGAAGCTCCCGATGAACAGTTATTGTGCTGACGTTGCTTCCAGAGGCAGTTTGGAACTCGGTATTGAGTGTTGCAACCAAGGACAGACAATTTTTACGTGCTTCAGCAATCGGCTGTGCCGTTCTGTGAGCTTGTGTGGCCTACCACTTCGTGGCTGAGCCGTTATTGCTCCTAGATGTTTCCACTTCACAATAACGGCACTTATACTTGAACGGGGCAGCTCTAGCAGGGCAGAAATTTGACAAACTGACTTGTTGGAAAGGTGATATCCTATGACGGAGCCACGTTGAAAGTCACTGAGCTCTTCAGAAAGGCCATTCTACTGCCAATGTTTGTCTTGGAGATTGCATGGCTGTGTGCTTGATTTTATACATTTTATACACAGGTGTGGCTGAAATAGCCAAATCCACTAATTTGAAGGGGTGTCCACATACTTTTGTGTATATAGTGTTTCATTCTTCCCTGGGAAATCCTTATGGCTTCCCTACAGTCGATACATCTAAAGTCTCCTATACATCCTTTAAAGGCCTAGTGCAGTTAAAAAACATGATTTTTCTGTGTTTTATATATATTTCCACTCTATGAGGTTGGAATAATACTGTGAAATTGTGAAAATTATTATAATGACCTTCTAGTAAGAGCTGTTTGAAAAGGCCAACTTAAATTTAAGCCTGTTTTGGTGGGATGGAGTTTTGTCCTGCCTGGTGACAAATTAGTTAATAGACCAATACAAAAGAGAGTTCCAAACCACTCTGTCCCAGACAGTCCTAGCAAAATTCTTGCTTGAGAAATTGCTCTTTGTTAAAAAGCTAGTTTTGTTTATTTTTGATCATTTTAATTGAAAACAGTCACAGTAAGGTACTTAATTATTACCCAGAAATGATTTGATATTGAGATAAAAACGCCTGCATTGGACCTTTTAGGCTCAGTGAACAGGTATGAGTAGGTTATAGCAGTAACCCAATGTAATAACATGAGCCCCACACAATGGTGGCGCAAATAAAGAGGATAGATAGAGGGATGGCATAAAAAGGCAGATAAAGAGCTGGTTTTGCATGAAGATGAAAGTCCACAGAAGGAGAGTGCTGTGTTTCTGCATTTGAGACATTTGCATTAAGGCCAAGAGATTAAATGTGTGGGAAGAGTGTGTGTGAAAGTGTGTCTTTTCATGCTTTGGGCTCTTATGCCAGAGTTCTAACCCAGTGCAGCGTACGGGCAGAGACCAGTGAAGGATCAGACTCTGACACTTTCTGCTTTCACTTTCTGCTGCTGCAGGTGGGTGGTATTTATACTGTACACTATAGGCAACATGTGAATTTGATACAGTGGCTCATATGGGAAGTATTAGGGTCTATGTTGACGGTTTGCTATTATTAAATGTTCCAGTATAATGTTATAGGCCTAGGGAGAGGTTGCTGGATCCTGTTACTAACCGTGGTCCTGCATTGTTACAAAGCCATAGTCATTGTCATATGATATGACAACTTGCGGACTATGATACTCTGCAAAAGTAATTACCTGAAGGGGAACTAACATCTACACTATATGCTCCTGCTTGAATTAGGTTGGGTTGTTTCAGTACATTTTCAGCAATAATTTGGCTAGTAGATTATTTAAATCTACACCATGCCTCTGAGAGAGGATTTATACCTTGTTATAAGTATGTACATTTACATTTACGTCATTTAGCAGACACTTATCCAGAGCCTTTATTATTTCTTATAACAACACTTATTTGTTAGGTCTCTCTATGCATAACATTTTAAACTGTCTCAAATGGGCTGTTCTTTAGTCCGAGATGATTATAATACATTATAAAGGGGTCTTGCTCATGACAAATCTTACAATGCATTATAATGTTATTCTCACTTAATAACTCATTAAGTTGAGCCGGTCAGGCTCAGGCAGGCACCTTCTTTTGCTTGTAAAGCAACACGAAGGACTTAACATTCAGTACTATCGGTACTATCTGTCTATTTCTGTGTCTCTAGCTGGATGGCCCTCAGGCCTGCATTTCCCCAGTCACACTCTCTCTGAAAGCGGGAGTTATCATGCAGTGGATCCCCTATTTATCTATTTCATGATGCAAGAAAGTGATTGTTGAATTTCGATACATAACTGATCATGTAATTATTTATTGACCTAGGCATTTTCCTGTCAAACTTACTACTGTTGCAGACCCTTTGACCTTTTGATTTTGTTACAACATTTTGTTATTCTATGGCTATGCAGTTTCATAGCTAGTTAAAATGTTAATGCTCTGTGCTGGTTAACAAACCATAATGATGTGTAACTTGTAAACACTATTGATTTGTAATTGAGGATTTAGAAATGTAAGCTTAAATTCTGTAGTTGCTCTCTCACAGTAACTAGCCTCAGGCTTTAACTTGGCATGAGTTAGTAAACCATATTTCTGTGTATCTGTATGTTCGCAGGGCCTTGATGGACAGGGCGGTGGTTGTGCTGCTGACTGTATGCTGCCTGCTGCAGTGGCCTCTAGCGACCACAGGGAGGCAGCCCGGCACCAAGCCCCACATCTTCTATGCTGTGGAGATGGACGGAGGCACCAGAGCCGCACAAGCCCTGGCCGAGCAGCACGGGCTACAGTTCATATCACGGGTCAGTGCATATTTAAAACCTGCCTTTATTACTTCATCCTATGGACCCGCAATTTTCATTCTTTAAATCCGTTTACTGAGGGGCTTTTTGTCGGGAGATGTATGAAAGTGCTGACTTCCATTTCCATTTGAGGATATCTGACTTTCATCAAATTACAGCAGCCTTTCTGAATATTTCATATCTGATCAAAGACCCCATCTCACGCACGCACACACACACACACACACACACACACACACACACACATGCGGACACACACACGGACACACTCACTTTCACTCTTACCTATCGTCACTGGCCAACCTTGGAATCCTATACAAAAATTTGATATAAGAAATCCAGTTGAATGTCTTTTGAAATGATTAGCCCTATTGGCTTCCAATGTATCTATTGTCTTGTCATCTGTAAAGTGTGTAGGCCTATTCATGGTGTTTGTGTAGCTGATGCCATGGATGTTTAGGGGACGTGAGTTTGAGTCAAGTTTTGTAATTGTGTGTCTTAGTAGATTTTGTAGATCCTGTATGTAATTCGCCAAGATTTTCATTTTTTTGTAGTTTGAGGTACAGTGTTTGTGTTATACAGTATATGGTGTTTCCAAGTTCTGGTTTTGCCTGGCCAAACTATTAAGGAGAGGGTGAGAGAGTGTGAGGTTATTGATAAGTGATCAGGGATGTGTCTTTTGCCCTGGTGGTCGACTCCCTAATGCTCACCCTGAGGACGTAAGCACATCTCAGCCTTGGCTCTGCCCGCTGCTGCCTGGACCATGAATAATACATTGAGTTGACCTTTATCAGGAGTTTATTGGACAGTGTCCCTCCATCTTGAACCCATACACACAGGCACATATACACACACAAGCATACATGCACGCACACACACACACACACACACACACACACACACACACACACACACACACACACACACACACACACACACACACACACACACACACACGTGTAAATGTAGCCTCTCTTCTCAGGTATTAATGAGAGTGTCTCTCTCTCTCTCTCTCTCTCTCTCTCTCTCTCTCTCTCTCTCTCTCTCTCTCTCTCTCTCTCTCTCTCTCTCTCTCTCTCTCTCTCTCTCTCTCTCTCTCTCTCTCTTGTGTATAGTATAGTCTCAGCAACTTTGGTCTCAGCTGCAGAGGAACGCCAAGCCAACCATGTCAGGTTCCTGTAGCTCCTCCAATCTGCTGACTGGCCTGTTTTACCTGTCGCCACAGGCTGATGCTAAATGTCAATGACATTAAATCCCTTTGTTAAGTAAAATCCAATTTAATTGTGTCACTGGTGATTTGCTCATTGCATGCATACAATATTGTATATCAAGACCGGCACTTCACAATTGACTGTGATATTTTTGAAAACATTGAAGTGAAATGAAAAGTTTGACAGCACGGCGGGCTTTGGAGGATTATGATATCTGCTTCTAGCATTCCAGTGGTAATATTGTATGAACTGAATGGGAATCAAATGTCTCTTGACGCTAGCACTCAACATATTGGTGGTCTCTTTGATTTAGTAGCGCACCTAGGAGAATATCATCAGGTTTCTGTGTATTGTATTGTGCTGGCTTGACATATTAATTTCAACTGGGATAAAAAAAGCAAAAAGGTAAAAACAGAGACATTTTTGACATATATTTTACAACAATGCACTATAGGCCTGTTTACTTTGTGGGCACACTCTTCAATACTGTATAATACAGCATAGCAGACAGGATTGGAGTCAATTCCATATCAATTCATTCAGGAAGTAAACTGACATTTCCAAATTCCAGTTTTCCTCATTGCTTTTCAGTGGCAGAATTTAAAAAAAAGAATTTGTAATAATGTCAGAATTTGACTGAAAAGCAATATTGACCCCAACACAGCAGAATATTCACCTTCCTATTTTGGATTTTATTTGATTAATTGACGGTAACTGGGGAGATTCAAGAGGACACTTGCAGTTCGCTGTCCAGATTTCTCAGTGCTCTTCTTCTTTGGTTCTGATGATGATGGCCATGATTAAACATCATAATGTTGTTTTTCTCTTACCATACTGTATGGCTCCCAGCTTTTTGCCTGAGCAGTCATTTCAAAAGGGCGTTAAAGATTCCTCTCATTTGAAGGGTGGTATTAAAACCTTCAGCAAGCCTGTACTTTAGATGTCTCAACGTCAGAAAATCTTCAGATGAGGCGAAGTGAAAATATAGAACAGAAAAAAACTCATATTTTAAGTTAGTTTTAGTTCTCTCAAGAGAGGATAAGGATAATAATAATAATAATATGCCATTCAGCAGACGCTTTTATCCAAAGTGACTTACAGTCATGCGTGCATAAATTTTTGTGTATGGGTGGTCCCGGGGATCGAACCCACTACCCTGGCGTTACAAGCGCCGTGCTCTACCAGCTGAGCTACAGAGGATCACTAGGATGTGAGTTGTAGTACCATAAACTCCCCCATGCATGTGTTTGTGTGTACTCAGGACGGATTATTGTCAGAATATGTCTTCCAAACCCATGTAGTACACGGTTGCAGTTGTCCATTGTTTGTAGTTGTGTGTGTGTGTGTGTGTGTGTGTGTGTGTGTGTGTGTGTGTGTGTGTGTGTGTGTGTGTGTGTGTGTGTGTGTGACAAGAGCACGCTCAGACAGGGTAGGTAATAGCAGACATTACTGGTGTGAGGTTTCAGACATGGAAAACAACAGGATCGTTCTTAACCACTTCACACACACACACACACACACACACACACACACACACACACACACACACACACACACACACACACACACACACACACACACACACACACACACACATACACATTTACTTCTCATGGCCCCTAGCACACACACACACTCCCCTTAATCTCCTCATACTCATTTTATTACACAGAACATCAGACGGACTCAAAATACTGTACAGGCTTCAGAGCCCTTGCACTCACATGCGCATATGCATTCTGCATGTGTATTTGTAAATGTGTCGTATCATGTTATGCCGTATTTGTTTTACTGACTCTAGAGAGTGTGTATATGTGATAGTAGTACATATGACCGTATGTGTGTGTGTTGTTGTTGTTGTTGTTGTTGTCTACTCTGAGACCAGGAAGTCCCCCCTCTCCACCCAATGGTGAAAGGCCTCCCAGAATTCCCCTCTCTCTAGTGATGTGGAATACTGCCACCAGATTACCATATCATTACCATATCATTACCATAACATTACCAAAGCACAGCTTGTGTTGGTGTCTGTGGACATTGTATCAGCTCATCAAGAGATTCAACCCCCCCATGCCTATTTTACACATACCCTACCTTCCACCTGTCTCTCTATACAAATCATACTCTTGAGGTGTGTTTTCTGCCTGTCTCTCTAAACCAATCATACTCTTGAGGTGTGTTTTCTATATGAGTAAAGCACATGTAATTGATGTAGAGAACTGGATTTACTGGGCTAAATGAAATCAGAGCGCTCAGAGTTCAGTCAGCTCGGCTGTCATACACGCTTAAAACTACCTTTGAACAGGGCTTAGTCTGTATACCTCATTTAGAATCTCAATATACTTTCAACAAAATATACAAACCTCCGAGTTACAGACTGACCAGTCAACCGAGCGAACGTGCAATATCAAACCAGGACTGTCACGCCCTGGCTCTGGGGACTCTTAAATGTTGAGCCAGGGTGTGGATTTGCTATGTTTAGTTTTTCTATGTTTTTGTTCTAGATCGTTTGATCTATGTTGGCCAGGGTGGTTCCCAATCAGAGGCAGCTGTAGCTCGTTGTCTCTGATTGGGGTCCATACTTAGGCAGCCTGTTTTGTACTAGTCTTTGTGGGATCTTGATCCGTAAAGGTTTGTTGTGTTATAACCTCAGGACTTCACGTATCGTTTGTTTGTTGTTTTTGTCGTTAAGTACGTTAAATAAAAGTATGTACGCTTATCACGCTGCGCCTTGGTCCGTGTCTTCAGTCAACGATCGTGACAGAAGATCCCACCATAAGAGGACCAAGCAGCGTGCCCAGGAGGAGAAGATGGCGATGTCGCAGGTGGGCAAATGGTGGTCTTGGGAGGAGATATTCGCGGGGAAAGGGCCATGGGCAAAGGTGAATGCCCAGGCAGGAGAGGAGACTGTGGAGGCGCGCTACTGAGAGGAGCAGCGGCAACGCAGAGGGTACCGGCCGGGGAGGAAGCCCGAGAGACAGCCCCAATAAAAAAAATTTGGGGGGCTAAAAGGGTGGTTGGCGGAGCCACGTACTGTTCCGCGACTGTTCCGGCACAGTCCTGTACGTCCTGTGCTAGCACCACGCACATGTCGTGCTAAGGTGGGCATGCAGCAAGGATGGGGTGTGCCGGCTCAACGCTCGTGGCCTCCAGTACCCCTCCTCGGTCCCGTATATCCTGCGCCAGTGCCACGTGCTGTAGCGCCAGTACGAGTGCACAGCCCTGTACGTCCTGTGCTGATGCCTCACACATATTGTGTGGAAATAGGCATTCAGCCAGGAAGGGTTGTGTCAGCTCTCCGCTCCAGACCTCCAGTCCGCCTCCACAGTCCGGCCCGGCCCGTTCCGGCTCCCCGCACCAAGCCAATGGTGCGTGTTCCCAGTCCAGCCCGGCCTGTTCCTGCTCCCCGCACCAAGCCAGTGGTGCGTGTCGTCAGCCCGGTCCGGCCCGTTCCTGCTCCCCGCACCAAGCCAGTGGTGCGTGTGTCCAGTCCGGCACGGCCCGTGCCTGTTCCACCGGTGCCTGGTCCGGCACCGGTCAGCTGCTCCACTCCGGAGCCAGAGCAATCCGCTCCACCGGGGTCCGGTCCAACTCCAGTCAGCGGATCCACTCCGGAGCCAGAGCAATCCTCTCCACCGGTGTCCAGTCCAGCTCCGGCCAGCGGGGCCAGACCAGATCAGGGGCGCAATGGGGGGGTGGAGAGAGAGTGGTGGTCACGCCCGGAGCCGGATCCACCTCCGAGGCGGAATGCCCACCCGGCCCCTACCCTCTTGTGTTTGTGTGGCGCGGTCGCAGTCCGCGCCTTTGGGGGGGGGGGGGTACTGTCACGCCCTGGCTCTGGGGACTCTTAAATGTTGAGCCAGGGTGTGGATTTGCTATGTTTAGTTTTTCTATGTTTTTGTTCTAGATCATTTGATCTATGTTGGCCAGGGTGGTTCCCAATCAGAGGCAGCTGTAGCTCGTTGTCTCTGATTGGGGACCATACTTAGGCAGCCTGTTTTGCACTAGTCTTTTTGGGATCTTGATCCGTAAAGGTTTGTTGTGTTATAACCTCAGGACTTCACGTATCGTTTGTTTGTTGTTTTTGTCGTTAAGTACGTTAAATAAAAGTATGTACGCTTATCACGCTGCGCCTTGGTCCGTGTCTTCAGTCAACGATCGTGACAAGGACATGTAAAATGCGGACTGCAGACAAACGTAAATGCTGCTTACATGTGCTAAAACAGATACAATATTGACAGTATCTGGCTAAATTATTAGAAAATGCAGGTAAATACACAAATAAATATATTTTATAAAGTTTGGACATTTAAGTCTTCCGAACGACCTCCATTCCCGAAGTGTTCATATGCATGTTGGCTGAAATGCAATGACCAGGTTTCTCTATGGCATGGAAGAGACCCCAAGGCACACC
Organism: Coregonus lavaretus; assembly: GCF_964263955.1. Classification (NCBI taxonomy): domain Eukaryota; kingdom Metazoa; phylum Chordata; class Actinopteri; order Salmoniformes; family Salmonidae; genus Coregonus; species Coregonus lavaretus. Next base: position 32,821,826 of record NC_140000.1, on the reverse strand, counting down.
TCTCTTTCCTCTCCCTCCTCCATCCCTCCCTCTCTCCTGTGTCCTCTCCCTCGCTTTGCTCTTTGTGCAGGACACTTAGGGGCACGGGGAGGAACACCAATACTCTAATGGCTAGGAGTGAGGCCCCATTCCATTAGTTAGAGGGCTGAGGGTTCACTCCTCTCTCTCTCTCTCTCTCTCTCTCTCTCTGTGTGTGTGCGTAATGGAGGCAGGTGATGGCCATGGCAGGAGGGTAGCTGCACACTGTAAAATGCACCGCGTTTCTTTTGATTTTGCTCACTCTTATCTCCTCTTCCACCTCTCCTACTCATGCCTCACTCTCAAACGTAAAGACAGGGAGGAAAAACGGACATACAGACACAAAAACAGGCAAAGAGTAGGCTCTGACTATGGAAGATGTAGATGTCAGTTTCTCCCTTCCAGGTGGGAATGCCAGGAAGAAATGGAGGACGAGAAGGAGGAGAGCAGAAATTATGTTGGGTGCTCTCTCTCTCTCTCCTCTTTCTCTCTCTCCTCTCTCTCTCCTCTCCCTCTCCCTCTCTCTCCTCTCTCTCTCCAGGCTGAGATGATGTATGGCTGCAAAGGCCACATGTTGGTAGTGTGATGGATTAAAGCACTTTGTAGGAAAATTACTGAGAGCGCCTCAGCACCCCTGAGTCCAGCCTTTAATAAAACTCTCTTCAATATTGAAATGGAGAAGGAGAGGAGAGAGGAGGAGAGAGAGAGAGAGAGAGAGAGAGAGAGAGAGAGCGAGAGAGAGAGAGAGAGAGAGAGAGAGAGGGAGAGGGAGGGGATGGGATGGGATTGGAGAAAGAGAGAAACACACAAACACATTTACTCACCCAATGCACTTAGGCTATGTGGAAATAGACTTGCTATGAGAGATATTGCTGTATAGACCTTTTAGCGTGGGGGGTTTAGCATTGTTATAGCTACTGTAGATAATGGCGATATTTGGAAGAAATTAGACTTTAGAAAATGCACTGAAGACCAAGACATACATTAGCTTTATTAAATCCTTTATTTTTGTTAGATGAAAGTATTTTTTTTACAGTGTGGTGCAAAGATCATGTAATGCTAATTTTGATTGGTTGGTGAATAATCATGTAGGTCATTCTGTGTTTTGGATTGGTCAGTGTATTAGTGCTGTCAATGGTACTCTATTCAGGTTGGTCAGTGTAAGGTAGCATGCTATCTTCCTCTGCTCATCACTTACTGTTCGTCCAACCACAGGCAGAAATGAATGAATATTTCAGAACTGTGGATAAGGAGTGTGAGGAGGACTCTAGATTAGCGGGCGATATAGAGAGGTTTCAGAACCACTATGTCACACCCTGGCTCTGGGACTCTATTTGTTGAGCCAGGGTGTGTTTATTCTATGTGTTTATTTCTATGTTGGGGGTTCTAGTTTGTTGATTTCTATGTTTGCCTGAGTGACTCCCAATCAGAGGCAACGAGTGTCAGCTGTTAGCTGGTTGTCTCTGATTGGGAGCCATATTTAAACTGTCTGTTTTCCCTTTGTGTTTGTGGGTTTTTGTTCCGTGTTCGGTCATTGATACCGTGGACGTCACGAGTCGTTTCTTGTTTTGTATTCATGTTTAAACTTTAACTAATTAAAGTATGTTTGTTCATCACGCTGCGCCTTGGTCTCTCCCTGACGATCGTGACAGAAAAACCCACCATGCAACGACCAAGCAGCGTGTCCAGGGGCAGCTCTTGGGCTGGACATGGGAGGAAGCGCCGGGAGAAGAGACGGTGGAGGCGCGCCGTAGAGAGGAGCAACGGCGTGATCAGGGTCGTCGTCGGGCGGTCGAGAGGCAACCCCAGAAAATTTTTAGGGGGGGGCACACGGCATGGACGACGGGGCTGACGGAGGAAAAAAAGGGGCGGATTCTGGAGGCCACCAGGTTACGGATACACCGCCCTGTACGTCCTGTGCGGATGCCTCACACAGAGTGTGTGAGGGTAGGCATTCAGCCAGGACGGGTTGTGGCCGCTCTTCACTCCAGGGCTCCTATCCGTCTCCACAGCCCGGTTCGGCCTGTCCCTGCTCCACGCACCAAGCCTACGGTGTGCGTCGCCAGCCCAGTCCGGCCAGTCCCTGCTCCACGCACCAAGCCTACGGTGTGCGTCGCCAGCCCGGTCCGGCCTGTCCCTGCTCCACGCACCAAGCCTATGGTGTGCGTCGCCAGCCCAGTCCGGCCAGTCCCTGCTCCACGCACCAAGTATACGGTGCGCGTCGCCAGCCCGGCCCGGCCTGTTCCTGCCACTCGCACCAAGTATACGGTGCGCGTCGCCAGCCCGGCCCGGCCTGTTCCTGCCACTCGCACCAAGTATACGGTGCGCGTCGCCAGCCCTGCCCGGCCTGTTCCTGCCACTCGCACCAAGTATACGGTGCGCGTCGCCAGCCCGGCCCGGCCTGTTCCTGCCACTCGCACCAAGTATACGGTGCGCGTCGCCAGCCCGGCCCGGCCTGTTCCTGCCACTCGCACCAAGTATACGGTGCGCGTCGCCAGCCCGGCCCGGCCTGTTCCTGCCACTCGCACCAAGTCTACGGTGCGCGTCGCCAGCCCGGCCCGGCCTGTTCCTGCCACTCGCACCAAGCCAGGGGTGCGAGTCGTCAGCCTGGTAAGGCCCGTCCCTCCTCCACGCACCAAGCCAGGGGTGCGAGTCGTCAGCCTGGTAAGGCCCGTCCCTCCTCCACGCACCAAGCCAGAGGTGCGCGTCGTCAGCCTGGTAAGGCCCGTTCCTCCTCCACGCACCAAGCCAGGGGTGCGCGTCGTCAGTCCAGCACAACCCGTGCCTGGTAAGGTACCGGTCAACTGCTCCACGATGGAGCTGAAGCTAACCGCTCCTGCTAAGTCCAGTTCGGCTCCAGCCGGCGGGGCCAGACTGGACCAGGGGCGCTATGGGGGGTGTATTGGAGGGTGGTGGTCAAGGCCGGAGCCAGAACCGCCGCCGAGGAGGTATGCCCGCCCAGCCCTCCCCTGTTTTGTTTAGTTGAGGCGCGGTCGCAGTTTAGGGGGGGGTGCTGTCACACCCTGGCTCTGGGACTCTATTTGTTGAGCCAGGGTGTGTTTATTCTATGTGTTTATTTCTATGTTGGGGGTTCTAGTTTGTTGATTTCTATGTTTGCCTGAGTGACTCCCAATCAGAGGCAACGAGTGTCAGCTGTTGGCTGGTTGTCTCTGATTGGGAGCCATATTTAAACTGTCTGTTTTCCCTTTGTGTTTGTGGGTTTTTGTTCCGTGTTCGGTCATTGATACCGTGGACGTCACGAGTCGTTTCTTGTTTTGTATTCATGTTTAAACTTTAACTAATTAAAGTATGTTTGTTCATCACGCTGCGCCTTGGTCTGTTCCCTATGACGATCGTGACACACTACCACAGTACTACCCTTCCCTCTGTGTTAGCAGCAGAGCAGACCTTCATCTAAAACACCTTTGTCCAACTACACAGCCCAGATTTCTCTACCAACCCTGAAGCCAACAAGACATCACTGCTCCCCCCACTTACCCCATCCAACAGGGCACCATCACACACAACCCCTCTCCCCCCCACACTCTTTCTCCCTCTCTCTCTATCACACACACACAGACACACACACGCCTGGTCGTATCTCTTAGTTATGGCTTCTATTGGCTTCCACAGGCCTAAACCCCTGTAGAGCAGTAAGCATACACACCAGCTGTCTCTCTCTCCATAGGGTGGGCCCGCCACACGTGGCTCTTGCACACCGCCTCAGTGACTCTTGATGTCTCTGTTTGTTTTTGTTTTTCCTCTACGCCGTCCCCTCCCTTCCTCTGTCTGTCGGAGGCTGTCAGTGGGAGCAGCTCATGCGGCTTGTTTGATAGATGTGTCAGAGAGCTGTTCAAATCCATACTATGGCAGACCTAGGATGCGTCCCAAATGGCACCCTATTCCATTTAAACTGCACTACTTTTGATCAGGGTCCATATGGCTCTGGTCAAAAGTAATGCGATATATAGAGAATAGGGTGCCATTTGGGACGCAGACTTAGAATGGAGGCAGGCATAGCTATAAAGTCACAGATAGGCTGCTACGCATCAGTGTATTGTGACCTGTTAACTCAGAGACATTGACTCGTAGCCCTTTCCTGCACTCAAATGATCAAATTGCCCCCTAGTGGCCTCATGGGTGGAATGTTATTAATATTTTTCATAATTTCATAATTAATAAAAACCCGCCGAAAGTCCGGTGTTTCAATGTCAAATGATTTTGTTATATTTCAGTCTTCTGTGATGTATATAAAGTGTAATATTGGGATGCAAACTCAAATTTTGTATCTAACATGGTACAGGTGTCTTCTTTTTTTTAAGCCCATAACCATGTGTGTGAGCTGTATACTTTTGTTTCAAAGTAGATTTGTTTAAGACTACCAAGAAACACTCTGTGTGACCCTGATTCAGGCCATGTCACGCCCTGGCTCTGGGGACTCTTAAATGTTGAGCCAGGGTGTGGACTTGTTATGTTTAGTTTTCTATGGGTTTTGTTCTAGATCGTTTATTTCTATGTTGGCCAGGGTGGTTCCCAATCAGAGACAGCTGTAGCTTGTTGTCTCTGATTGGGGACCATACTTAGGCAGCCTTTTGGCATTTTAGTTTTGTGGGATCTTGTTCCGTTAAGGTTTGTGTTATTAACCTAGGACTTCACGTATCGTTTGTTTATTGTTTTGGTTCGTGTGTACTAAATAAAGAATGTACGCTTATCACGCTGCGCCTTGGTCCACATCTGTCGACGATCGTGACAGAAGATCCCACCATCAGAGGACCAAGCAACGTGCCAAACAGGAGAAGTTGGCGATGTCCCAGGTGGGCGAATGGTGGTCTTGGGAGGACATATTCGCGGGCAGAGGGCCATGGGCAAAAATAAATGCCCAGGCAGGAGAGGAGAAACGGCGCCAACCGTGCCGACGACGGACACGCGAGAGGCAACCCCAAGTAATTTTTTGGGGGGGGGGGCACACGGCGTGGACGACGGGGCTGCTGGAGGCAGCTACAGGGCGCATCGGCGATCTAGGAGAGGAGGCCACCAGGTTTGGGGGGCTGGAAGGGTGGTTGGCGGAGCCTAGAGGTAGAGCAGAGCCAACTCCCCGTACTCAGGCTAGGCAGCGTGAGACTGGGCAGGCTCCGGGTTATGCGGAGCCACGTACTGTGGCGCGAGTGTTCCGGCACAGTCCTGTACGTCCTGTGCTAGCACCACGCACGTGTCGTGCTAAGGTGGGCATGCAGCCAGGACGGAGTGTGCCGGCTCAACGCTCGTGGCCTCCAGTACCCCTCCTCGGTCCCGGATATCCTGCGCCAGTTCCACGTGCTGTAGCGCCAGTACGAGTGCACAGCCCTGTACGTCCTGTGCTGATGCCTCACGCATATCGTGTGGAGATAGGCATTCAGCCAGGACGGGTTGTGTCAGCTCTCCGCTCCAGGCCTCCAGTCTGCCTCCACAGTCCAGTCCGGCCCGTTCCTGCTCCCCGCACTAAGCCAGTGGTGCGCGTCGTCAGCCCGGTCCGGTCCGTTCCTGCTCCCCGCACCAAGCCAGTGGTGCGCGTCGTCAGCTCGGTCCGGCCCGTTCCTGCTCCCCGCACCAAGCCTGTGGTGCGCGTCGCCAGCCCGGTCCGGCCCGTTCCTGCTCCCCGCACCAAGCCAGTGGTGCGCGTCGTCAGTCCGGCACGGTCCATGCCTGTTCCACTGGTGCCTGGTCCGGCACCGGTCAGCTGCTCCACACCGGAGCCAGAGCAATCCGCTCCACCGGTGTCCAGTCCAGCTCCGGCCAGCGGGGCCAGACCAGACCAGGGGCGCTACGGGGGGGTAGAGGGAGAGTGGTGGTCACGCCCAGAGCCGGATCCGCCTCCGAGGCGGAATGCCCACCCGGCCCCTCCCCTGTTGTGTTTGGTTGGCGCGGTCGCAGTCCGCGCCTTTGGGGGGGGGGGGGGGGGGGGGGTACTGTCACGCCCTGGCTCTGGGGACTCTTAAATGTTGAGCCAGGTTGTGGACTTGTTATGTTTAGTTTTCTATGGGTTTTGTTCTAGATCGTTTATTTCTATGTTGGCCAGGGTGGTTCCCAATCAGAGACAGCTGTAGCTCGTTGTCTCTGATTGGGGACCATACTTAGGCAGCCTTTTGGCATTTTAGTTTTGGGGGATCTTGTTCCGTTAAGGTTTGTGTTATTAACCTAGGACTTCACGTATCGTTTGTTTATTGTTTTGGTTCGTGTGTACTAAATAAAGAATGTACGCTTATCACGCTGCGCCTTGGTCCACATCTGTCGACGATCGTGACAGGCCACTGCAGTAAAAGGTTAGATGGTGTAGTCCAGGGCTGCCCATCCCTCTTTCTGGAGATCTACTGTCCTGTAGGTTTTCAGTCCAACCCTAATTTAGCATATCTGACTAGTTAAGGTCTTGTTGAGCAGCTAATAAGTAAAATCAGGTGTGTTAAATTAGGTTTGGACTGAAAACCCACAGGATGGTAGATCTCCAGGAAGAGGGTTGGGCAGCCCTGGTGTAGTCACTGGGTTAGTGCAGATTTTGATTGACAGGTAATGATAATAGTCACAACATGCCAGTGGCATGGTAGCATCTTCATTTGACCATTATTGTCGCAGCAGTAAAATAATCCTGCAGCAACAGGAAATATGAAATTATTATGTGGATTATAATTAATGGACATTTTTGTAGGGGTTAATACATTTTTCAATAGGGCAAATCAAGTCTGACATTTTAAAGTGGAAATGACTAACTTTAGAAGCCTTTTTAAACCTTGAATACACTACAAGTGTGCGACAACAGGGTGATCAAATTAAGATCCTACACCTGTATGTTGTGATGCATATGATGAGCAGTGACTTCAAGCTTTGATTCATGCACACACATAAAGAATCATATCTTAAGGACGGTTTCAATACCTAAACTCTACATAGATAAACACAAGCAGACACGCCGTTTCGCCCACACGCACACACGCACGGACGCAGGTGCACACACACTCAATTAAGGATACCTTTTTCTGCCCTTTATGCAATTTGAATATTTTTCCCCCCTTGGTGGTCCTTATTACAAAAGGTCCCCTCCATAAATTAAAAGCCAATTCGATTTTTCCCAGGTTTTAAAAAAGCAAAATGTTTTCCTTCAGATTTTCCTTCTTTCTCTTTTAAAGAGGGACTGGCAGAAAAAGGTGCTTCTTTCATAGCTCAGGTCTAGGGGAGAGAGGTGAAGTGCCCTACACACAGCATTAACTGTATCCTCTGTAAACTAGGATCAGAGGGTGAAGGCTGGGAGGTTGGTTGGATGCCAGAGGTCAGTCCTTGGCTGTTGAAGACTTTTAACTCTCGCCCTATGAGAATAAAGGATTTAGCTCATGTTTTATTCATATACAGTACACATACATCAGGGACCCATGCACTCAAGGCCAAGACCACTACTATACTGTACTGCTTTATACCACTCAAGATCTAGAGCTATCAATATCGAGCTATCGAGACAACACATTATTTTGATGACTCCATACTAAACACAACCTGAAGCTGGACTGATACGTTGGCTGATGGGTTATGAGATATGTTGATGTGTTAACACATAGAGAGGGTTGTAGGGACAGAGGTTCTGTCTGCTCCCATGTGTGATATGATTAGTGTTCTCTCTCATTGGCGGTGTGTGTGTGTGTGTGTGTGTGTGTGTGTGTGTGTGTGTGTGTGTGTGTGTGTGTGTGTGTGTGTGTGTGTGTGTGTGTGTGTAAGGCCTTATACTTCCACACTGGAGGACATGAGTGAAGGAGTGGATAATTAATAGTGACAAGTCTCTACCCGCTTTAATTGCTGGTGGAGAATTAGATTACCTTTTAAAGTGCCTTCATTAGCAGGGGGAAGATCCATACCAACTCTAACACTGATTGTCCTCATATTGTTCTCCACAGAACCTGCCCTGGCAGGGTGGCTGTGTTTGTTTTGGTGGGATTGGGTAGTTTTTTTTGGTGGGTGTCGTCAGTAGATGGATGCAGTCATTTTGTGTAATGTAGGTTGGCTTCCATGTTGTGTGTTCGAGTACAGCCCCAGCCCGAGTCAGAACCCCAGCTCTATACCCTATCACCAACCCCAGTCATACCCAGCCCCATCCATATCCGTCCCATCTCCAACTCTATCCCCATTCCCAACTCTATCCCCATCCCCAACTTTATCCCCATCCCCAACTCTATCCCCATCCCCAACTCTATCCCCATCCCCAACTCTATCCCCACCCCCAACTCTATCCCCATCCCCAACTCTATCCCCATCCGCACCCCCAACTCTATCCCCACCCCCAACTCTATCCCCACCCCAACTCTATCCCCATCCCCAACTCTATCCCCACCCCCAACTCTATCCCCACCCCCAACTCTATCCCCATCCCCAACTCTATCCCCATCCCCAACTCTATCCCCATCCCCAACTCTATCCCCATCCCCAACTCTATCCCCACCCCCAACTCTATCCCCACCCCCAACTCTATCCCCATCCCCAACTCTATCCCCATCCCCAACTCTATCCCCATCCGCACCCCCAACTCTATCCCCACCCCAAACTCTATCCCCACCCCCAACTCTATCCCTATCCGCACCCCCAACTCTATCCCCACCCCCAACTCTATCCCCATCCGCACCCCCAACTCTATCCCCATCCGCACCCCCAACTCTATCCCCACCCCCAACTCTATCCCCATCCCCAACTCTATCCCCATCCGCACCCCCAACTCTATCCCCATCCCTAGTCATCCCCATCCTATAGTCTCAGTTCACTCCCCAGCCCCAGTCAGCTCCATCCGCAGTCCCTGCTTCCAGCCTGCCTCCCACTGAGTCTAATGGAGTGTGCAGGAGCCAGGGGAGTCGCATGCTCTCAGCACAGCTCAGCTGGGCTCAGGACTGCCAGCATTATAAACTTACTGTGTGATTATTGTCAGAGCGGGACTCTGCTGCCCGGGGGGTCTGCACTGATGGGTAGTGTGTCCCTGAGTACAGCCAGCCTGGGAGGACGGGAGGGAGGAGGAGAGAGAGAACAGGGAGTAGAGAGCACTGACTTAAGAGGAAAAAAAGCAGAGGGAGGGAAGGCTGAAATGATACATGGTGTGGGAGATAAAGAGAGCACGTAGGGAGTGATATATAGAGAGAGGAGGATAAGAATAGTGTGAGGGAAGAAAAAGAGAGGCAATAGGGAAATCAGGGAGGGAGAAAAATGTGGAAGAAAAAGGGATGGGGAGAGAGGGAGAAATTAGAGGAAATTGTTAAGCGTGCAAGCGTGTGCTGTGATATTGTTTCTCTCTCTCCATCTTCCTCTCCCTCTCTCTCTAAACGGTGGGGGTGTAGCCTGTATCTGCCAAGGAAAAGGAACTCAATTTGGGACAATTTACTCTGCAGTCTCAGCCCTGATGTACCTTGGGAACAGAGAATAGGAGAGAATGAAACTGAAGGAAGATAGAATCAGCAAGAGACACACACACACACAGTGCACATACACAACCCCCTCTCGTACAAGGCACACAATTGCCACAAAGTAGATTTCACTTAGTTAGGTCTCCCAGGCGAGTCAAAAGGTTTGAGTTTATAAGGCTTGGAAATGAAAAGCCTGGGATTTGGCCAGATGAAATGTGGGCTATTTGATTTTAGCACCACCACTTCTTTGAGCAATTCCACTACAGAGACAGATGGTCAGGGTAAATGTTGAAATCATGTTGTGGAAGGGGTCACATGGGTGATAAAAGGGTATCTTCATGATATGCTCTCGTTTCTACACTTAGCTCAGGTGGTATCAAATCATAAACCTCTCTAACCCTCAACGTAACCTCAACCCTTCGGAAAAGAGGTCCTAAACGGCATATGGCTGCACTGGACATGAATGGGGCGATACTATAGTTGTGTGCTAGCATAGAGTTTGATGTTGTGGTGTGGTGTGTGTGTGTGTGTGTGTGTTTCAGTAACAAATATGTGCTCAACCCAAACAGATAGGCAACCTGGAGGACCACTTCACCCTGAGAGACAGCAGGGGGCGCACTGACAGAGTTCCCCTGGAGAACACACTGGCAGAGAGAGCAGGGGTGAGTATCTACTGCACTTCAGGTAGAAGATTTAAGCACTGATCTAGGGTCAGATCACCATATCCCTAATCCTAACCATCAGGGGGATGATAAAATAGCTGACCCCATATCAGTGATTAGGAGAAGCTATTACGTACTCCATCTGTTTTGAGCACAGAGAGACACATAACACCAACAGTGGCTGTGTTGTATCCATACTGTATATCCAGACATTATGATGGGGTTATATGTTATGTGGTGATATGTTGGTTTAGTGTAAACTGTCTGTAGAACATGGTAGGAAACTGATGTGAAACAAGAGTAAAGAGACACTATTCAGCTTTTTTCGATGTGATTATTGGATATATTTACCACGGCCCTGTTCGAAGCAAATTCACACCAAAGTATGAGTTTAATTTTACGCAGCATGTATATGCAAATGAGGGCTCATTTTGTTTTTCGTTACCGCTTTAATCAAGCCTAGTGTTGATGAGAAAAAAGAGAAAGTGTGTGTTGATGTTTACCTCTTTGGTACGGACCCCCCCTAGCACTCCCCCCGCCCCCGCCCCCACCCCCATCCCAACCCTTTTGTACCACCTCCATCACCCCATCCCCGCTCTGCATAACCCTCCGAGCATGCAGCCTCCGAGCACCGAGGCGTTGCTAGGGCAACTGTCACCCGCGGCGACATCCCATGACAGCATGAGGCGATGGGAGAGGAGAGAGGGGCTGTGGCACATCCTGTGTCCTCTCTCTAAAGTCCCCTCTCTCTTTCTCCCCTGTAGACCTGGCCCTTTACCAAACCCTGCGCCCCTATCACGCCCTTCATTCACTGTCCTGACCCCTCACACACACATGCACAGATGCGTGCAAGCACACACACGCTCGCACGCATCCACAAACAGACATGCACCTAGACGCACAACACACACACACACACACACAATACCCCCTAAAGCAGAGAGAAGATCCTCAAACTTTTGCAGAGTTACCATCTGAATCAGACTCCGTGTGATTAATTGAAGTAATTTATGCACAATCTCTAGTGACTCCATGTATGCTTCATGATTTCATTAAATTGTAAGTTTAATTACTTTTCTAGCATCTTAACTTTAGGTGAAAATGAATTCACACTCTGAAAATATTGCATATTTGGTAATGAATCTCAAACGTAATTGATGGCAAATAATGTTTTGTAATCATGAAATATTACACACAGAAATATTGCGTATTTACATTGTACCACCATGGCAGTTTCCTTGCTATAACCCTCATTATACAGGTATGTTGTATTTGCATTACATTTACGTTCTCCTCTCCATTCCCATTGGTTGGTGTTTGCCGTTTAACCCGCCTGTTGAGGATGAAGTATAGAGCGGAAAAACAGCTCTGACATCACCCTCTTTAACATGATTAGAGAATTCCTGTTTAGGAGTGTGAGACATAGAACTACTATGATTCAGACTAATATAATCTGCTTAATTGATTTGTGGGAGGTTTAAAACATTGTAATAGGGTTATGAGAGACTTTTATGTGTGTGTGTGTGTGTGTGTGTGTGTGTGTGTGTGTGTGTGTGTGTGTGTGTGTGTGTGTGTGTGTGTGTGTGTGTGTGACAAATACAATTAGTGTGCTACCTGGCCTGTAGCCAAAGCCTGCTGCTCTGCTCTACAACCCCTGAGCCTCAGCTTTTCTCTGACTTGTTTTCAGCTCAGTTGATAGCATCCAGTGGATCTGTCTACCAGTATAATGTATGTGAGATAACTCTATGGGGCTTACATCTTTATTTGATAGGATTGGTGGTTAGTCTATTCTGGTTGTGAGTCTGTAGTCATGGGGTGCCAACAACAGACCGTTATGAAATGCAGAAGCAGTCCCAGTCCCAGATTCCAATGTAGACCATCTTGAGTTTTGAGTTTAGTTTTATTTCATGTGTACTATGGCAACTAAAAGCTGAATTGCAGTAGCACATACTGTACAAGCAAACACATTTAAAGCAATAAACTGAGACGCAAGAAATGTATAGTAAGTTATTCTATAACATCCAGATGGCATAGAGATCAGTGAGTCTGTGGATGTGATGGGAGATAATGTGGGAAGATTGTAAACAGACATTATCTCTCTCAGACAGAGAGCGAGGGGCATGGTGGAGGAATGGTCCATTGTGGTCCCCACGGTGGGAGTGTGGGTTTGTCACCATGTAATCCCGACCCATGCAGCCCGAGCAAAGCAACAATTACCCATTGTGCTAATTACACTGCTAATTACATGATTACCAAGCCTCTGGAAAACAGCTCATCACAGAGATCTGAGAGGTCTGAGACAACACGCAGATAAGGCCTCAACATACACACACACATGCATGAACAGCACACACTCGCACCTGTACACACACACACACACACACACACACACACACACACACACACACACACACACACACACACACACACACACACACACACACACACACACACACACACACTCACACACACACACACACACACACACACACACACAGACTGACTGAGTCTGCTGTGCTGAGTGTAGCTGATAGGTTAACTGCAGTGTGAGTGTGAGGCTTCAGACTGCAGAGTTCCACACTCTGACAGTAATATCATTTCCCAGTCTTCAGAGGGCTTGTCTGTGTGACGTAATACAGAACGAGATCAGACGCTCTCTCTCTCTCTCTCTCCCTCTTTCTCTCCCTCTTCCTCTCTCTCTCCCTCTTCCTCTTTCTCTTTCTCTCCCTCTCTCTCTCCCTCTCCTCTCCCGGCTCCATGACACACACTCTTGATTCACCTGTCTCAGCCATCTCACCTGGATCATGCTCCCTGGGGGAACACACACACACACACACACACACACACACACACACACACACACACACACTGATTCTCAGAGACTGAACTCCACAGTGACCTTTTACAGAGCGTCTCAGACACAGACCCCCCACCGGCTTCTGACCTACACACATGTCACTGCTAGTGCGGAATAAACACACACACACACACACATAGGCACACACATGCACACGCACACTCCTAGTGTACATCCAAATCACCCCCAGTGCAGAACACACTAATACACATTACTAATACACTACTTAATTGGTGCAAAATCTCAAAGAGTGGGACACCAACAAAAATGTCAACAATGGAGCAAATGCAAATGCAATAAACATGATTTGAAGCTATAAATAATTTGTTTACAAATCCCCCAGACACAACGAAAGTGTAATGTTTCTGTGGTGCTTTATTCTAGGTGCTTTTTTCTCATTAAGTTAAATCATATAAAAAAGATTCTAATATATCATTATTAAATTACAGAAACATTACAAACTGTGGCTTCAATATTCCTTAATTTATACACACATACACAGAATACAACACTGTATGTACTCAAATACAGCTGACTCATGCACACACAAAGATAGTACACACTCAGAATAAGGATGGCGTGTTCTGTGTCTACAGTGTTTCTCTTTGAGGATTTCCCTGCCGTTTCAACCTCATTGTTGTGTACAGGTTTGATTTAGCTTCTGATTCTAACGATACCCCACAATACCTTCTCTCCTCCTCTCCCGCCCTTCCCCCTCTCTCCATCCTCCTATCCTCCTCCCAAGGATGGAAAAACATTTGATTTATTTTTTCTCTCTCTCTGTCGGTGTTGTGTGTGTTTTTTTAAGACTCCAGTCACATCCGCAATCCCATGGCCCTATAAGGAGCTTTCACGCTTTTTGGTTTGCTTTAGATGTTTAATACCCCTCTCTTTTGTGTCAGGGAGCTGGAGAGGCGTTAAGAAGCGCTGATAAACCCACTTAGATCCCTTCCTGGCCCGTCACCCCGGCCTGCCAGGCTGCTTTAGCAGGGAGCTGATCTGTGACGGCCTGCCACTCAAACTGAGAGCTTCTGAAGGCTGACACAATAGAGTGAGCAGCACACAGGGCCTCGGCGGAGGGAGAGATGGAGGGAGGAAGGGGTCTAGGAGGAGAGGGGAGGGAGGGAGCGGGAGAAGGAGTCTAGGGGACAAGAGGTGCAGGGAAGAAGGCAAGATGGGGCAGAGTGTATCTTTCCTATCCCTCCCCTGTCTTCCACCGTTGCCTCTTCTTTCTGCTCTCCATCGTTCCCCCTTCCTCTCTCCTCTGTCATATCCTCTAACCTTCGTCCCATCCATTTGTCTCTCACTCCGGTCCTTCCTCCCTCTCTTCATTCTTCACCTTTCTTTCTCCCTATCACAGCCTCATCCCCCTCTCTGTGTTTTCCCCCTTCTCTCCCTCCCTCTCTCTTTGTCCGTCCCCCTCCCCCTCTTCTCTCTTTCTCCCCCTCCTTTCTCCCATGTCTCTGTGGTCAGGCTGTCAGTGAGGGAGAGGATGGAGAGAGG
>NC_140000.1:32744885-32804885 GCF_964263955.1 Coregonus lavaretus | reverse complement strand
TACTGTTTGTCATTACACAGTACTTGCTTTGATACTGTATATAGATTACAGTAGGTGTACTGCAATATGAAATACAGTAGTTTACTTGCCTCTTCGCTCCCTGTAAGTTACTGTGAAATTCACTGCAACCCCAAAGACCGCAGTCTTCTAGGATGGCACTGGCAACTAGATGTTGTTGGTTGCTTCTATGAAGTCCTGAATTATGTAGCTACCGGTATATACCCAAATAAAGGTGTTACGTACTCAGCTGTGGCATGTTGCTAGTTTTTAATACAGACCTGTGAATGGGCTGACTGCCCCACATCCTCAACCTGTCTGTGTGTGTCTACCTGGCTGTGGGGCCTGTGCCAAGTTTCCCCTTTCACTCCCACTCAGGTGACGCGGAGGACACATTTTCAAATGGACATGTGAATTAGAGGAATTCACTGTCTGTAGGCGTCGCTTAGCCTAGTTGTATCTGTTTTAAAAAAGTGTGGTTGTTGTTGTTGTTTTTGTTGTTGATGAAAACTCTGAAAAACACTCTGGAAAAATGTAGCTACTATAATCAAAATGATGATGAAGCCTTGCATGGTTAGTCTATAATTGTTATTCAATATACAATATACATATACAATTTGAAACATTCTCAGGCATTGTTTGCCTTGACTTGTCCTTTTAATGTTTCATGATATGTGTAGATGCATCTTTAAATTAATTTGTTTTATATCAATGTTCTGAGTGACCATTAGAATTCAGAAGCACTTGTGAAGTACACACTCTGTTAAACACACTCTCCTGAGTGTATTAGTCTACTCTAGATAAAAGAGTACGTACACACACACACACACACACACACACACACACACACACACACACGCACACCCTTGTTGGTCCTGACGAGCTCATTTTAATTGAGCCTAATTGAACAATTGAAAGGGAAATAAAGCCAAGAAGCTTTTAGCACATGAAAGATGGCAGTGTCCTATTGAACGTTATTTATTGTTAGCCTCCTCCTCTGTGCTTTAAGTGTATGTCAGATACGGTGTGAGAGACTACAATAAGAGCCATGCACAGATCTGAAAGTGGAGCGTGTCTGTGTGTGTGTGCGAGTGTGTGTGTGCAAGTGAGTGTGAATGGGTGTTCTATGATTTACTGGGTCCACCTTCATGAGGACCAGCTACTTATCAGATCAAAGCAGAGGGCCGCGGCCCATGAAAGAGATCCAGGCTGAGTGTGTGTGTGTGTGTTTGTGTGTATGTGTGTGCGTGCATGTGTGTGTGTTTGTGTGTGTATGAGAGAACGAGAAAGAGAGACAGGAGAGGGTGCTGTGTCTGAGTGAGAGAGAGTGAGAGTGCCGTGAGTGGTGCAGGTGGGTTGGAGAGGGGATTTTTTTTTAGGGCCGTTATGTTTAACCTGGTTTAGAGAGCTGGAAAGAGAGAGAGAGAAAGAGAGCGAGAGAACATCCCTCTGAACTGATGAGGAGGGATAGCTGTGGCATCAAAGGCTTCCTTTGTTCCCTGGCCCGTCCCCAATGGAGACCCCAGACCAGGGGGACCAGTGTCCCATCCGGTCCCATCCACCCTCTGCTCCTACGCTCTGTTAGGGCTAATATTAGCATTAGAAGGTTAGCATTAGCATTAGCACCAGGTCGTTGCTGTGTTTTCTGTTAACACTTTGCCACATTCTGTAAGATGTGCATACCATCAGAGTGTATAGGCAACCAACAAATACAAAGGAGAAAATGTTTTCACATGCAAATAAGACTTGATTTCTATAAGGAGAATCATTCTGTATTCATGTATTAAAGCTGGAATATGTAACTTTTTGGGCTACCCGACAAAATTAACATAGAAATGTGAGTTATAGATATTTTATTCTCATTGAAAGCAAGTCTAAGAAGCGGTAGAGCTGTTCTATGTGCATTATTTCTATGCTTCACATTTTTAAGTTTAGTTTTTGTGTATTTTATTTTTGGTTTTGTACACCAGCTTCAAACAGCTGAAAATACAATCATTTTGGTTATGGAAAATATATTTCACAGTGGTACAATATTTTAGATAGCGGTACAATATTTTAGATGATACAATGATTCTCCACAATATACTTGCTTGTTTTGTCACATTAACAAAAATTTGGCTAACTATTATAATTTTAGCAACCAGGAAATGGTGGATTGATGTCTTCATACAGCATCTTTAATGGTTGTCGTTTTATTTATGTTAACCTGTATTGTTTGTTGGTTCTCTAGGTGAGGTGGGTCCAGAGTCAACAGACTCACTACAGAGACAAGAGAGCTGTTATCAGAGGACTGGACCACAACACACACCACAGTGAGTTATCACTAAGCGACAGAGAATATGTGTGTATGTGTGTGTGTGTCGTATACTGTAAAAATGTGTGTATTTGCATAGGCTTGGTTTTGTAATTGTGTGTCTGTGTATGTGGGTCCACATGTATGTAACGTTAAGCATATGTGTGCATGTATGTGTTCTCTCTGCTTTGTGTGAGTGGGGGTTGTGGGTGGGATTGCAGGAGTGTGTGATGACTCACGTAGTGCTGCGGTGAGCCTCCTCTCTCTCTCTCTCTCTCTCTCTCTCTCTCTCTCTCTCTCTCTCTCTCTTTTTTTTTCTCTCTCTCTCCTGCTCTCTCCTCCTCTCTCTGTGCAGATTGGGATGTGCTTCCAGCCGTGGACATGCCTCGCTCTCCCTCTGCTCCTGGATAAGAGAGAGGGAGAGAGGGGAAGGGAAAGAGGGAGAGGGAGAGGGAGAGGGTGTATGTGTGTGAGACAGCAAGGGGAGTGAGAGAGAAACATAGAAAGAAAGACTGACAGAGTGAGAGAGTGGTGAGCTCTAAGGCCGGCTAGGGACATATTGACACATGAAAGGCAGCGAAGCTCTATGCCTGCCTGTTGGCGTCCGTTAGCTGGCAGTATAAGGTAGAAACACGCAGGCGCAAATCATGTCAATGCCTTGCATTGTGTTTGAAGGACGGGAAAGGCAGGCACAGGGCAAGGCTGCCTTTCCCCTGGCCTTGCGCATTTTGTACCAGATCATTTTTTACCAGTGTTCAGAAATCTATTTTATCGTGCAGAAAAAACATGAAGAAATTATTATTGATCAAATCTATATTTATTGGTTTTTCATTACATTTTTCATAAATGTTCACTACCTACCCTGATCGCACGTCACTGTGAGAGAGAGATGAGCAGCCGGAGAGAGTGATGAGAGAGGGAGACAGAAAGTGAGTGAGAGAGTGAGAAAGAGAGTGAGAGAATGAGCGAGCGAGAGAGAGTAGTAGTGTGTATGATATATGTGAGGTGAGGTGAATCTCTTGATGAGCTGATACCATGTCCACAGACACGAACACAAGCTGTGCTGTGGTAATGTTATGGTAATGCTATGGTAATGCTATGGTAATCAGGCAGCAGTATTCCACATCACTAGAGAGAGGGGAATTCTGGGAGGCCTTTCACCACTGGGTGGAGAGGAGGGACTTCCTGGTCTCAGAGTACACAGCAACAACAACACACACAAACACACACACGCACTCTCGCGCACACACACACCAAAACAAATACACCAAAACAAATACACGCACTTATTCACAAACACACACAATGGCTAAAATAAGGACATACACCCATTACAATGGATTTTTAAAAAACTCACGTAAACAGTTTAGAGTGTATAAAAGGTGCAGTGAAATGCTTGCATGCTTGCTCCCTCAATATTGCAGTGCAATAATTATTAACAATAATAAAAAAGTAAAATGAAAAAAAACAAGGAACTCACTCTGTAACTCACAGGCTAACACTAAATTGTAGAGCGTATTCATACCCACGTCTCATATATGTTCCTGTCTGTCTGTCTGTCAGAGTTGCAGGAGCAGCAGAGTGAGTTACCCAGCCGTCGTCAGGACACTTTGAAGACTGAAGACCAACTGGGTCATTCCCTGACCTTCAACGACCCTCTCTGGCCCATGCAGTGGGAACTGGTGGGTCTCTTCCAGAGTATGTGTTTGTTTGTGTGTGTGTGTGTGTGTGTGTGTGTCTGTGAACAGCAAGAGGCCCGGGAAGCATAGTATAGTTGATATAGTAAAACACACACACACATACAAACACACTTGCACACACACATACAAAAGTATGTGGGCATCTGCTCATCGATCATCTCATTCCAAAATCATGGGCATTAATATAGATTTGCTCTCCTCTTTGCTTCTATAACAGCCTCCACTCTTATGGGCAGGCTTTCCACTAGATGTTGGAACATTTATGCGGGGACTTGCTTCCATTCAGCCACAAGAGCATTAGTGAGGTCGGGCACTGATGTTGGGCGATTAGGCTTGGCTCGCAGTCGGCGTTCCAATTCATCCCAAAGGTGTTCGATGGGGTTGAGGTCAAGGCTCTGTGCAGGCCAGTCAAGTTCTTCCACACCGATCTCGACAAACCGTTTCTGTAAGTACCTCGTTTTGTGCACAGGGACATTGTCATGCTAAAACAGGAAAGGGCCTTCCCCAAACTGTTGCCACAAAGTTGGAAGCACAGAATCGTCTAGAATGTCATTGTATGCTGTAGCGTTAAGATTTCCCTTTACTGGAATTAAGGGGCCTAGCCCTAACCATGAAAAACAGCCCCAGACGATTATGCAGTCGGGCAGGTAGCGTTCTCCTGGCATCCAAACCCAGAGTCGTCTGTTGGACTGCCAGATGGTGAAGCATGATTCATCACTCCAGAGAACGTGTTTCCAATGGCCACTCCAGGTAACGCTTGGCATTGCACATGGTGATCTTAGGCTTGTGTCAGCTGCTCGGCCATGGAAACCCATTTCATGAAGCTCCTGACGAACAGTTATTGTGCTGAAGTTGCTTCCAGAGGCAGTTTGGAACTCAGTAGTCAGTGTTGCAACCGAGGACAGACGATTTTAACGCTCTACGCACTTCAGCACTCTGCTATCCCATTCTGTGAGCTTGTGTAGCCTACCACTTCGCGGCTGAGCCGTTGTTGCTCCTAGACGTTTCCACTTCACAATAACAGCACTTACAGTTGACTGGGTAGCTCTAGCAGGACAGACATTTGACGAACTGACTTGTTGGAAAGGTGGAATCCTATGACGGTGCCACGTTGAAAGTCACTGAGCTCTTCAGTACGGGCCATGCTACTGCCAATGTTTGTCTATGGAGATTGCATGGCTGTGTGCTTGATTTTATACACCTGTCAGCAAAGGGTGTAGCTGAAATAGCTGAATCCACTAATTTTGAAGGGGTGTCCACATCCTTTTGGCCATGTAGTGTATCATACAGATATTCACATGTCCACACAAACAAGTACACACACACATAAGCAGGGTTGGGTAGGTTAATTTCTAAATGTAATCCATTAAAGTTACTAGTTACCTGTCCAAAATTGTAATCAGTAACATAATTTTTGATTACCCAAACTCCGTAACGTAATCTGATTACTTTCCCTCTACGAGGCATTAGAAGAAGACGAAAAGAAGCCATCAAACGCATTTGGTCTGTCATCAAATCAAATTGTATTTGCCACATGCGCCGAATACAACAGGTGTAGACATTACAGTGAAATGCTTACTTACAAGCCCTTAACCAACAATGCATTTTTTTTTTTTTTTTTAAGTGTTAAGTAAAACAAAATAAAAGCAAATAACTAAAGAGCAGCAGTAAAATAAAATAACAGTAGGGAGGCTATATACAGGGGGGTACCGGTGCAGAGTCAATGTGCGGGGGCACCGGCTAGTCGAGGTAATTGAGGTAATATGTACATGTGGGTAGAGTTAAAGTGACTATGCATAAATTATAGACAGAGTAGCAGCAGCGTAAAAGTGGGGGTTGGGGGTGTGGGGGTGTGGGGGCAGTGCAAATAGTCCGGGTAGCAATGATTAGCTGTTCAGGAGTCTTATGGCTTGGGGGTAGAAGCTGTTGAGAAGCCTTTTGGACCTAGACTTGGCGCTCCGGTACCACTTGCCGTGCGGTAGCAGAGAGAACAGTCTATGACTAGGTTGGCTGGAGTCTGACAATTTTGAGGGCCTTCCTCTGACACCGCCTGGTATAGATGAAAACTCTCTTGGCAAATAGTGTGGTCTACAGCTTATCATGAGATACTTTACCTCAGGCGAGCAAAACCTCGAGACTTCCTTAATATTAGATTTTGTGCACCAGCTGTTGTTTACAAATACACACAGGCCTCCCCTTGTCTTACTGGAGTCAGCCGTTCTATCCTGCCGATGTAGCGTATATCCCGCCAGCTGTATGTTGTCCATTTCGTCATTCAGCCACGACTCGGTGAAACATAAGATATTACAGTTTTTAATGTCCTGTTGGTAGGATAACCGTCGTCCAATTTGTTCTCAAATGATTGAACATTGGCTAATAGGATTGATGGAAGAGGCAGTTTACTCGCTAGCCGTCGGATCCTTACAAGGCACCCCGACCTACGTCCACGATATCTCCGTCTCTTTCTCATGCGAATGACAGGGATTTGGGCCTTGTCGGGTGTCTATAGGATATCCTTTGCGTCCGGCTCGTTGAAGAAAAAATCTTCGTCCAATACGAGGTGAGTAATCTCTGTCCTGATATCCAGAAGCTCTTTTTGGTCATAAGAGACGGTGGCAGAAACATATTATGTACAGAATAAAATTACAAATAACGCGAAAAAACACACATAATAGTACAATTGGTTAGAGGGCTGTAAAACGACAGCCATCTTCTCCGGTGCCACTTCTCCTAGTGGTCTCTGACTTGTGGTCAGACTCGCTCAGGTGGAACAAACTTAAACTTGCGCCTTTTTTCAATACTGAATTGAATGCCATTGAGAAAAGAGAAAGGTGTCTTAATGTATTTTTTTGCAAACATCCTTTCTGAATTTAAAAGTAATCCAACAGGTAATCATTTAGTTTTCAAAAGTCTCTGTAATCTGATTACAATATGTTTGCCGGTAACATAATTGTTTACAGTTAAAGTTTTTTTGTAATCAGATTTCATGTAACTAATTACATGTAATAATTTACTCCACAACCCTACACCGAAGGCTGAACTGAACAGCCAATCAATATAGTTGTGAGTTTTGATTGACATGTTGACGTTTATTGTCATGAATCTTGCCCTGGAGGCAGAACTGAGTGATTTCCGCTATATGGGCCACCTGCAAAGTAAAAATTGGCTATATTGTACAAAGGTACAGTATGCAGAAATCACTCCGCCATTTCCTGGTTGCTAAAATTGTAATAGTTCGCCTAATTTTTGGTCAATATTACAAAACAAGCACTCAGAGTGTAGAGAATCATTGTACCATCTAAACTGCTGTGAAATATATTTTCAATAACCAAAAATATTATATTTTCAGCTGTTTGAAGCTGGTGTACAAATCCGAATGTAAAAGACACAAAAACTAAACTTAAGAACGGGAAGCATAGAAATAGCACACATAGAACAGATATATCGCTTCTTAGACTTTCTTTCAATGAGAATGACAGATCTATAACTCACATTTCTATGTTAATTTGGTCTGGTCACTCAAAAAGATACATATTGCAGCTTTAATTTAAGGTTAGGGTTAGGCATTAGGGTTAGCAGTCTGTTTAAGGTTAGGGTTAAGGTTAGGGTTAGGTTTAAAATCCTATTTTATGACTTTGTGGCTGTGCCAGCTAGTGATCACTCTGCAGACCTCCTTCCAGAACAAGATTCATGAATACAAATGCAAACCTGCTAATCTGACAGAGCCCTGTGGCTGAGGGGTGGGGGATGTCCCCAGTGCTGATGAACTATGGCAACGAATGACTGACAGGTCAGTTCTCACGGGAAGATGGAGGGTAGGGAAAGAGAGAAAGAAAGAAAGAATAGTGAGAGTGGAAGAATTACTCTTCTCTGTTGGATGTGAGGGAATTCCAGGTTTCATATGGTCAGCCTAGAGAGGTTTATCCTGACCTAAAATTGATTATACAGTATATACCTCTGTATGTATTTCTCTCTCTCCCCCTTCTCTTTCTCTCCCTATTTCTCTCTTTCCTCTCTCTCTCTCTTTCTCTCTCTCTCTCGCTCTCTCGCTCTCTCTTTCTCTCTCTCACTCTCACTCTCTCTCTCTCTCTCTCTCTCTCTCTCTCTCTCTCTCTCTCTCTCTCTCTCTCTCTCTCTCTCTCTCTCTCTCTCTCTCTCTCTCTCTCTCTCTCTCTCTCTCTCCTTCTCTTTTATCTGTTCTGTGTAATCAGCCTCTAGTGGACATGGATATTGATTGAGGGTCAGTAATCTGCCCAGGGTTGGTAGCCTGCCAAGACCAGATGTGGTGTGTGTATGTATGTATACTGTATCTGATCTCATAGTGTCTACTCACTCACAGTTGGTCTACATCTATGTTGTTATCCTGACAATGTCACGTGAACTTGTAACACACATACAGTATATTGTAGGAACGCTCCTGTGTATCCAGTGTTGTTCTGTCAATGTTGTTCTCTCTGGAAGTTGTGTATTTGTGTGTTAAAATGTGTGTTTGGGTGTGAGTGGAAGTGTATCTGCGCATGTACATTTTGTGTGTGTGTGCGCGTGTATATGTGTGTGGGTGTGTATGTAAGTTACTTGTGTGTGTGTATGTGGGTTTTTCTGTATGCGTGAAAGTGTGTGTGCACTTATTTCTGTGTGTGTGTGTGTGTGTGTATCCACCCGCCCGTATGCTGATGGATTCCCCAGGGCCTGTTCTGGTGGACACTGGCTACATTCATCTGGCAGGCCTTTTCTTCTCCCACTACAAAGCAGCACTGCTCCCCTGGTGCACCCCCCCCCCACAGAGCACTATTTATCTATTGTGTTTAGTTAGACTCATCTGAGCTGCTCTCCCTTTCTCTCTCCTGCTCTACATCTCTTTTTTGCTCTCTTCCCCCTTTTTTCTCCTCTCCTCATTCCATCCCTCCTCCCTCGCTCATTAATTTTCGCTCTTTACCTCTATTTCTCTCTCTCTCTCTCGCTGTCTCTCCCTTTTTTCTCCTCCTCGCTTTATTTCCCCTCTCTCCACTCTACTTCTCTGTCTTTCTCTCTCTTCCCCTCTCTCCATTCTGAGAACAACAACAGAATAGAAACCTCTCAAAACACTCACTTTAAATATCAAAATGTCTTTGTGTGTGTGAGGGGGGTTGACATTTTGGGGAAGGCTCTTGTTTGTTTTGTGCCGTGTGGGTTTACGGTGTTTGTGTGTGTGTGTGACTGAATGGGCGCTGTGTGCTGGTTGTGAGGAGCGGAGAGGCTTATAGGTAGTTCTGCTCGTAGCTCTCTCTACTCTCTCTCCTCGCCACATGGGGTGTGTTATGGATGCTGTTTTGATGTGCGGAGAGTAGGGCCTCCCTCGAGCGCTACCCTGAACCTTTTCAGCACCGTGTTTAGTCAAGGGGCTGTGACGTTCGGGTACACACACACACACACTGAAGAAAACACACGCATACATGGACGGACACGCATACACATGCACACAAACACAAAGATACACACACATTCCCCCATTTGTAGTCAAAATGACTGACTGCATTTCTCCTCATCTTACCAACCCGCTTTTGTTCTCAACTTCTATGTAGCATGAGATTCAGTGGCCACTAAGGTAGGTTTTGTGACGCCTTTTGTTGGCAGAGTGTTGAACAGAAGAGGGTGAAATGGCTTCCCTACCTGAATGGATTTGAATAGCACTACAGGAGTGAGTGATTTAAGGAGTGAGAGAAGAGAGGGAGTGAGCAGACGAGGGAGTAAGACATTTAAATGGCCATAATTGAGGGACATGAACATATGATGAGTTATGTGATAGTACATTAGTACTATCACAAAAGGGTTCCAAAAAGGTTATTCGGCTGTCCCCATAGGAGAACCCTTTTTTGTTCCAGGTAGAACCCTTCTGAATTCCTTGTAGAGCCCTCTGTGGAAAGGGTTGTTCGTTCATGGAACCCAAAAGGGTTCTACTTTGAACCAAAAGGGTTCTACCTGGAAACAAAAAGGGTTATTCAAAGGGTTATCCTATGAGGACAGCCAAAGAACCCTTTTAGGTGTTATCTTTTCTCTAAAAGTGTACAACTTTTGTCATATAGCTGTTATCTATGTGACATATGATTATGATGTGTGTGTGTGTGTGTGTGTGTGTGACTGTGTTTTATTCTATGTACCTGTGTTTTACTACAGTTCAACCAAGGCCAATACAGCTCCAGTCACTTTGACCTGAACGTGATGCCAGTGTGGAGCAGGAACATCACAGGGAATGGAGTGGTGGTCAGCATTATCGATGACGGTATGTCAAGACCCACTCATCCAATACAAGAAAGGGCCAGGTTAAGCAGCGCCCAATGTTACAGATATAAATTAATAATATAGAACAAACATGCCTCTCTGACACATAGAATAAGGAATCACATCAACTCAATTCATGACATTTATATCTCCAAGTTCTACAGCCATTGCCTACTGAACGTGGCTCAGCCATGCAGGGCAGAGACAATGCATTTTTTTCTGTTTTAATGAACTCCATTATTTATTTGTTTGTATTTTAATCTCCTCTCATGTGGATTCTCTACCTTCATTAACATAATAAGGTGTTTAAAAAAATGACCATTATTGTATTAGCTAAGGACTAATACAAGGGGTTTCAGATATGTCAATTTAGACATCCAAATCTCTTTTTATACTAGGAGAAGGGGATAGAGTAAGTAGTTTATTCGAGAAGATATGTAGAAAGTCTGAAGGAGTGAGTCAGGGAGTCAGTGTAAAAGTTGAGTTGAGTATATCTTATCCCGTCCTCCTCTTCTTCTTCTGTTGGAGTGGAGTGGTGTTATTTAGCCAAGCCAGCCAGGCAGAGTGGCTGGGACTGGTCGCCTCTCAGTCACAGCAGCGCAATAAGGATACTTTTCACTACGATTACTGGAATATCTGGCAACAAGGGAAATGAAAGAACAGCATCTTATGGGCTCATTCATCAAGAACTAATTAAGGCCTGGGTACACTCAAGTGCTGATAGAAATGGAGAAGCGGCTGTATGTGTGTGTGTGTGTGTATGTGTATGTGTGCGCGTGTATGTCAGTGTGTGTGTTTGCTTATGTGTGTAGCTGAATTGTGCTGTGTGAGATTTGTTTTCCATGAGGAAGTGGCTCCGTGTCATGGCAGGGTTGCTGTGGGCGAACGACTCCTATCTGCTCTGCATACTGAGAGACGGAGAAAGAGAGAGAGAGTTGCAGAGAGAGAGAGGCAGCTAGAGAGGGGGAGAGAGAGAGAAAAGGATGCTGAGAGGCAGTGAGTGAGAGAGGGCGAGAGAAAAGGATACAGATACAGAGAAAGAGAGAGAGGGAGAGAGATTAAGGATAGAGAGGACGAAAAAGAATAAGGAGAAAGAGTGAGAGAGGATGAAAGAAAACAATAGAGGAAGAGAAGGGGAGAGAGAGAGAGAGAGAGAGAGAGTATTAGACCTGCACCACTGAGTCTCCTCTCCTCTGAGGCCATTGTTCTCTGTTCCACCTCTCTGTATTGATTCCACCAAGCATGAATTCTCCCTCCATCTTTCTCTCTTTTCTCTCTCTGTTCTTTATCTCTCTGTATTCCTTCCTTCCTTCTTTCATGTTGTTTATGCCAAGCTATCATCTTGCCTTTCTTTAAATGCACTCCCCTCTCTCTCTCTCTCTCTCTCTCTCTCTCTCTCTCTCTCTCTCTCTCTCTCTCTCTCTCTCTCTCTCTCTCTATTCCCCTCTCTCTCTCTCTCTCTCTCCCTCTCCCTCTCTCTCTAGTATGTCTAAGAGTCAGACTCCGAGACTTGAAGGATCATGTATAGATATAGCTCAGTTGGTAGAGCATGGCGCTTGCAACGCCAGGGTTGTGGGTTCGATTCCCACGGGCGGCCAGTATGAAAAAAATATAAATGTATGCACTCTGGATAAGAGCGTCTGCTAAATGACTAAAATGTAAATGTATACACACATGGCCTTTGAATCAATGCTTATTGATTTTAATAGCGAGAGTGCCCCCCTCTTCTCCTTCCCTCCATTCCTCTATCTCCATCCTTCTCTTTTAGAGGTAATGTAATCAGAGCCTGAGACTATTCTTGCACATAGCTCTATCAAATTTACCCCAACACCTCCAATCTGGGTATGTGCTACTTGAGTGAGAGTGTGTGTGTGTGTGTGTTCGCATGCGTGTGTGTGTGTGTTTGTCTGAGTGTGTGTGTTTCAACCACTCATAATCTTTTATACTGCAACATATTATAAAAATAGTATGATACTTTATATCAATATTTTACTTATTGTACTTATTGTATGTCATGGATTAATTACTAATATGAAAGAAAACATAACTTTTCATAATTTGACTAATTCTACATTTATGTATTTAGTGTCTTAAACCTACACATAAGTTAATTAAAAACAAAAAACAATGTTTTAAGTGAGAATAGGCATTGGTCTGAAGCCAAAAAAGAAAGAAATTCACATGGGCACCACAATGCCTATTCCACCCATGCTCTACCAAGGTTTTCCAGCGCACAGCTTTGACCTACTACAGTAGCTATGTTGGTATTGTACTCCAAACTATGTGTAGGCAGGTTGCTTAGGATTCAAACCTTCTCAAACAGCCTAATTCATACTCTTAGAGGAGGTACTTCCAGAATAATGTGATTTGTACCGCATACAAGGTAAAGTATTAGATTCTTCACACACCACAGTAAGACATTATTCCACTATGCTACCTTTTCATGCTTTTTTTAATTAAATGAACGCAAGCTTTGCTTTTATACTTACAAGACCATCAGGCTTGATTGAGCTGTTTTGTCTTGTAGTAATGTGGTGCCTGCCTGTATTTCCTTAAACCTGTATTTTAGCAATACATGTCATTGCAAAAATGTTTATCAGTAGGTGCCCAACATAACAACAGGTGGTGGTGTGTTGGACACAGTAGCTCAGATAGATAGAGTCTGTCTGCATTCCTGATTTCTGTAACTGTTTGCTTACCTATGTAATATTGAATTAAGCTCAGCACCACTTGTGTTTCAAACATGGTCCTGTTTTATCAATTGCTGTGCTGATCAATGGACAGTTCATTACTTCTGTCCAAATAATGTGTTGCTTAAAGTTATTTGTATTTATTTTGCAATAAAAATGGTAATGCAACAATAATACAAATTTACAATAGGCATATATAAAAAAATATATATACAGCCAAACGTAACATATCATACTAATTTCAGTGTCCCAGATTTACTTTAACTATGTTACATGTAGTGTATGAGGCCAGGTTGGCACACAGCACGTCATGCAAGCAATGATTCTGATGTTGTTTTACCCTGCTGCACCGTGTGCAGTCCCCTGACTACTTTTTACTTGTGTATGGCGACTTCAGATTTTCTGTGAACACACTGAAAGGTAATTTGACACTGTGTTGATCAGTCAGCACAAATGTAGATTATAAGAATGACAAGACGGCAGGAGAGAGAGTGTATGCTGGATCTGAAATGTATTCTGTTTGAAACAGCAATGCTCTCAGTCAGGTCTGGTAAGTTGATGCGTTTGGGGTTCAACCATTTACTATATGCGGTTCAAAACTAGCTTACTGTCTTAACAAAACAATTCGTTTTCTCGGCTATGGTTTGTGTGGTCTTGGTTGTTCTTAGTCGAGGAAATGTAACGTAGCTAACTGCAGTGTTATCTTGTCTGAAGTCTGGCTACCTTGTCTTACCGTAACTTGGTCTGTGCAGTGCAAATGAACGTGAGCAGCGTGGCAGTATCCCAAAGTTTGGTGGTTTTAAACTTAACGTAACAAATGTTAACTAGCTATGTTTTGTGTAAGAAAGTATGATATATTGTGTTGCATGAATTGGCCTGAATTAGCTAGTTAACGTTAACTGACTATCAAAGCAGCCAAGGATGTATGCTAGCTTATTTGTGCATATTTGTTTGTGCTCCAATTACAAGCAAGTGTCTAGATCAGCAGTTTACACATGATGACTTCAGCTTTATATGAAAAACCTTACTTGGCAAAATATAGCTAGCTAGCTTTCCTCGCTTGTTGGTTAGCTACCTAGCCAACATTAGCTCTCATCTGACTGGTATAACTTTACGTTAGCTAGCTAGGTAGCTAACGTAAAATTATACCAAATAGCTAGCTAGCTACCCAGCTAATCAAAATAAAACCACATTCATTGGCTAGCCTTTATTTGCCTGTTCGTTAGCTAGCTAGCTTTCAGCTGACTGGTGTTAGCTAGCTACAGAGGCTAGCTGCTGGACGTTGTACAAGCAAGCTAACGTTAGCTAGGTAACTGTTTGCATTTATTGATTAACCTCAGCTTGAATACCACCATATAGCTAGCTATAGTAGCCTAGGTTTGTTCACATACACATCTTATGACTGGCAGCATGGTGCAAGCAGCTGTGTTGTTGCCAAGCAACTGACCCAGTGTTATGGAACTCTGAGCTTTCGCTAAAGAAGATGTTAGCATTGTCAGAAATGCTACAAAAATTTAGCACATCTTTGGTTATTAATGGCCGGAAATGTGCAAGTGAGAGCGATAAATTATGAATGTAATAAAAACTGTTTCACCTAAAAACCGGAATTTTTTAAAGTCACTTTATGGACGCTATAGTCTCGTTTTAATCAAACGTCTCGAATTTGAGCTAGGTTGGCGCAATAAATACTCTTAAAACTCAATTACTAACGACCCTGTTAAAAAATCTGATATGTGGTTCTCGGTAGCGAACGTACGGCTTATGACGAGAGGCGGGGAGTGTGTTATGTACCTCCAATCAAGTTGATTTGTGAATTTTAATCGAGATTGGTGTCATATTGGCTTAGATATGATGGTAGGGAGATTTTAATTTAACACTGAGCTTCAACCAATATCTATATATTGTAATTATAATACACGGTCATAGACAATCTACGACACTAAAAGTCCTTAGTCAATCACGTGAAAAGAGAAGGAACTTCATAAAATGCAAAAAACACAATTCTTCACGTCCAATGCACTGCACATCAACATCAACTGAAGTAATTTAGTCATTTTATGATGATCATGAGAAGTAATCCGTAGTGCTGGGCAGATTAATCAGCTAATGGCGACGCCCCACGATGCCCCACCATCCCAGAGTGTCCCTGTCACCACACCATCAACACTGACTGGCCACTGTTCATCTCTCCCCTGGTGCACTCAAGAGGTAATATACAGTAGGTATACATTACTTACATGGCAAGCATTTATATGGTCACGTTGGGGTTAATAGTGACTTAAAGTATTAATAGTATGATACATCTGTAGTGCTACTGGTTAATTGACGCATGCAATAATAAAGACAGCCATTCTTCCACATTTTATTTATTTTATTGCATCCTAGTTTGTATTATTTCATGTCAAGGGCATATTTGTTTCATGTGTTTTATCTATATGAGACTTTTACATACAGTATATCCACATACAAGCATTTTGTTTCATAGTTGTTGAGTACCTGCGATTCCTAACAATATTTGAGCATGACACGAGTGATGGTTACAGGGTACAAATCTTAACACTTTGTGTTTGTGGTCGTTTCTAAGAGTGTGTGTGTTTGTATGTGCAGTAAGTGGGCTTTTGACTTCAGTTTAACCCATCCTGTAAAGGTGTGTGTGTGAATGCGCGTGCGTCTGTGTCTGTGTGTGTGTGTGTGTGCGCGCGCACAGATAGTATATCCACGCTTGCTTCCATGTGTGTGAGTGCATGATTGCTTGTGTTATAGGGTTAAGATGTGTATATGGGTAGCCTAGTTGTTTGGTATAAAATGACACTGCCGGCCATGTAAAAATATGTCTGACACGGGGAGTGACTGGAGTCAGCGCTTTTCTCTTCCCCCCCATCCTCCCCTTCATCCTCTCCCTCGCCCCCCATCGCCCCCCGCTGTTCAATCCATCCAGCCGCTGTCACGGCGGGGGAGCAGACAATCTATCAAGGCATCGGGAGGCATTTTCCTCACCTGCACCGCGCCTTTAATGAACAGCCAACATGATCCCGGCTGACAAGCAGGAAATGGATGTAATAAAGATTGTTTCTGCATGCTCTTTGCATCCCTGATAAATCACCTCGCTGTGCAACAGATACGGGAGCCACATGGAAATTTGATTTCACACGGTGAGGCGGAGAGAGAGAGAGAGAGCGAGTGGAGGAGAGGGAAGAAAGAAAGAGCTGGCAGTGGCAGGGTCACTTTATGTTTTTTGTTCCCTATAGTTGGGACGTGGGGGGTGGCGGTGGTGTAAATGGTTTACTGGGACCCTCCCTGGCTCCTCTTGTCCTGCCGAGCATTGCTGGCTCTGTGGTGCCCCCAGCGATCAGATTATTTTCCTCTGAGCGGCCACCTCCTCCCTCTACACTTCTCACACACCTCTCTCACCCCAACACACCCACCTTGCCCAAATCCTGTTCCACACATACTGTAGTCTCCCTCAGTAGGGTTCAGAGGGCATTGAGGTCAGAAGGTCACTGTGACCACTCTTCTCTACGTAATGTACTGGCTCTCCAACACCCCCCACACACATTCTTACTATCATCTGCCCTCATATCCCTGGTTCCCTTGAGACTTTGAATATGGCTTGCGAGATTACTAGTATACTAACAGTAGAGAATGCAGGGAGGGGACAAAGTGGGAGGATAGGAGAGAGGAGGGGACAGAGAGAGAATGATTATAAGAGTAAGAGGGAGTGGGGGGCAAAAGCAAATGCTGGGGGGAGAATAAAAGGGATAGAGGGAGAGAGAGGGAGATGCAGATATAGAGTGGGCAATTTATGATTTAATCTAATGTAGCCCAGGTCTGCTGTAACTCACCACAGCAGAAAGATAGAGAGCGGGAGGGAGGGAGAGGGAGGGGGGGATAGAGAAAGGGATAGTGAGAGACATTAACATTTCCTTAGAGAGAGGCGAGCTGTTTTATCTGACTACACTCTTAGAAAAAAAGCTGCTATCTAGAACTTTAAATGGTTATTTGGCTGTCCCCATAGGAGAACCCTTTGAAGAACCCTTTTTGGCTCCTGCTAGAACCCTTTTGGTTCCAGGTGGAACCCTTTTGGACCCTTTCCACAGAGGGTTTTACGTTGAACCAAAAAGGGTTCTCCCTGGAATCAAAAAGGGTTCTCCTATGGGGACAGCTGAAAAACCCTTTTGGAACCGTTTTTTCTAAGAGTGTACCATCCACCATTCGTAAACCTCTGCTTTCCTCCTTTCCTCTCCCTCTCTTCCTCCTCATCCACCCTTCTCCTCCCCTTCCCCACCTCCATAACCACCTCACCCAACAGAGAACCTCACCCTCCATATGCCTGTAGTAGCTGTGTGTGTGGCAGTCTTTCAAAACACCCTCCAGTCAGTAAATGCCTTTTCAGAATGACATAGGGCCAGCCTCACCGCTTTGGTCTCAAGACAAGTCTTCATTATCATTGCACTGAATGAACCAATGACTTCCAACCACAACATAAGGAATGAGCCAATGGGATTGAGTAACATGGTGGCTGAGCGGCCGACTTGCCCCTCTCTTTCTCACTGGGTCTTGTGTATGTATTTGTATATGTGTGTATCTCTCTAGAGAAACATTTGCCCGGATCAATATTGGTTTGGTGGCTGCCCCCTGTAATGGCACAGGTATGGGTTATGTGACGTTGTCTATCACCGCCGCGCTGTCTGTCGTTGGCACGTTGTGGGGTCTCTCCACAGCCAGGTCACCTATGATACAAGTCAGTATTCGACGTCCCTCCATGTCTGAGGACATCGGGAGATGACGTGGAAACCGGCCACTATGGGCAACAGTGAGCGCTGTTACCTTCAAGTAGGTTTCAGTTTTGCTAGGGTGCTATGGACGGGAATGGCGGATGGGCGTAAGCATCTGCCTTTGATTCCAAAGTTTGCAAGTTAGAATCCAGTGATAGAAAGTTGTTTTGATCTTTTTGTTTTAAGCCTATTCCAAACCTTAACTGTTACCTTAACCATTTGGAGTTATTGCCTGAACTTAACCCTAACCTTAAAAAGTTGGAGTTAATGCATAAACGTAACCTTAAAATGTGACATTTG
Organism: Coregonus lavaretus; assembly: GCF_964263955.1. Classification (NCBI taxonomy): domain Eukaryota; kingdom Metazoa; phylum Chordata; class Actinopteri; order Salmoniformes; family Salmonidae; genus Coregonus; species Coregonus lavaretus. Next base: position 32,786,872 of record NC_140000.1, on the reverse strand, counting down.
GAACAACTTCGAAATTTGACATGGCTGAATGTCTAATTCTGACGTGAGACTGTGAGAACTAATAGCTCTCCGAACCCCCACTCCCACCCACCCTCACTCCCAATCACACCACCACTACTACACACTATATACCAACTACCTGTTTAGGCTGCCCCCGCGCTCATTTGCATGAAATAAGATGGAAATGCAGCCCTTATTTATGCCAACAGAAATTGAGTGTTATTAAAGGCACCATTGTGCAAAAGCGACGGTCGCACTGAGAATACATTACAGAGGCTATTTCTGGAGAGGCTCCAGCCACACAGATGGTAATGCTTTACTACTCCCTGATGGCATCGTCACTCCAGGTGCCAGGGCTCTGTGTGTGTGTGTTTGTGTGTTTATAGGGCTGTGTGTGTGTGTGTATGTGTGTGTGTGTGTGTGTGTGTGTTTAGGGCTGTGCGGGTGGGAGGGTGAGTGAGGGGGTGCATGTGTGTATGTTTGCGCGTGTGTGGGGCTGTGTGGGTGGGTAAGTAGGTGTGTGTGTGTGCGTATTTTCAGTGATTTTCAGTGATGGAGAGGTTACCAGTGATTGACAGTGTACGCGGCCCCTACTGTATAACAGTTTGTGAGCTGTGAGTTGAGGTGAGAGGCAGGTAGAGCCACAGTAGTACTCTCCATCTGTCTGCTGGGCTGTGAAGTTAGAAATTATCCTGTATCAGATTCTATTCTAAATCAATTATTAAGGTTATAACCAAAGAGGAAATCTGGTCTTAGACCAGTTTATCACACTAACATACCCCCTCTAGAGTGACCCTGTTGGCCAGCCAGTAACCTTAGTCTGACCTGATCCCAGACCAGTCACCCCTGACCTCAGTCCACCCAAACCTGAACCTGCTTCCCACTGATCCCCCTCTGACCCCTCTGGACCACGACATCCCTGGGTAAATATTATGAATTTCTCAACTGCATGCAGCTGCACGGGAGCAGAGACAAAGGATGGAGGGAGAGGGGGAGGTGTGTTTGTGTGCGCGTGAGTGTGTGTCTCAGAGAGGTTTAGCATCTTATTTAATGCTGTGCAGGGAGTGGGGGAGCCACCTGGGTGTGTGTGCTGTGATGTAGGGATTGAGTGAAATAGAGACAGGCTGTGGGAGAGAGAGAGCGAGCGACAAAGAGAGAGAGACTGATTTGTGGACGTGCTGCCTTTTTACAGGCCTTGTAATGGGGTTTAATAGCATGTGAGTAGTAGCCGGGGAGCATATGTAATCTGTCCTGTGCAAGGGTGGCCATTTTGAATACAGGATGGTAAAAAAAAAAAAAAAAAAAAAAAAACTAGAGTAAATTAAGTTAAAATCTATCCTAGCTGAATGAATATGTGTGAATGGTATTATTCCCCTGTCAAAGAGATATGTAATGTTATGTACTGATGGCTAGTGTAAATTATATTGTCAGATAGGTATATAGAAATAACAGATCTCTTCTACGACTTTATCTACCCACTGAGCTGTGTAACTGTCCTCGCACAACATTTGTCATCATCTGTGTGTGTTTGTGTTTTTGTGAGAGAGAAAGGGAGAGGGAGAGGGAGAGAGAAAGAAAAGGAGGGGGGGACAAGGATGAGAGAGAGAGAGGCCAGACACAGCTGTTGTGTCTTGGAAAATACAGATCAAATAAGCTAATGTCAAGGCCAGCGCTGTCCCATAACTTCTCCATTCAAGCAGAGGGCAAACTGAGGTCAAATTCTATTGATTATTCCAGGGCTTGTGGCAATATATCTTTTTACTGAACCAAGTAGACCTTTCCAGTATTAATATTGGAAGTATTTCTGAGCAAAGTACATTATGAGAATACTATTTTCAGTATAATATTACAATATTTAACTCTATCTATATGTTATTCGACACTATGTCATCATACAAGGTCAGCATTACTTTAGAAACACCCCATTTTAAAAACCGATCCCTGTTTGTGATGTGTATTACCAATCATTTTCAGTTAGAGGCTCTATAATTGTTGTGTTTGTGAGCGAGCATGCGCGCGTGTGCAGTTGGGTGCATGTTTGTATGAGTTTCAGTATTTGTGTGTATGTGATTAAATAAGTGTGCATTATGTGTTTATCAGTGTGTATATATGTGTGTTTATCAGCATGTATACGAGGGTGTATTTGTGTTTATCAGCGTGTGTGTTTGTGTGTGCGTGGGTGATGGATCGTGCCTGCTCCGTGTTTACCTATCCCATGATTTCCTGTGCGTGCGGGTAACAAGTGGAGTTTGGCAGGATTAATGAGCGTGTGGGTGCTGAATGGATATTTGTGGCTGTGTGGTGCTCCATCATGGGCCTAGCAGCCCAGAGCCCCCCAGAGCTCAACCTCAGCCCCACCACCAACACACGCCACAACTGCTAAAGCTAGCTACCGTTCAGCCTGCTCTTAATTATGCATGCTTAGCAAAGTCCTATTAAACAAGCAGCAGCGCTAAACAAAGGCAAAGCATTCACATCCTTTACTTACTTAGAGCTGTGGTTTAAAGGACTTCTCCTGAAGGGGGAAAACTGATTGAGGGCTCCTTTGAGGAAAATGACCGTAATGTTTGAAATTAAAGTACAGTAAATCAACTATAGTTAAAATCACAGTGTTAATTTACTCTACTGGGAGTTATCTTAACCCTCAAGAGAGTGATACGCTCCCTGGAGTTAGTGTTGATAACTGGAGTTATCACGGAGTACTTTTAACTCCATTAAGAATAACCAGAGACAGGGAGTTAAATCTATGGCGTTATCCACAGATGTGGGAGGGGGCTCATTGTCATATTTCCCAGCATGCTCTGTTGCAGGTTGATTTTTTTTAATTGTTTGTTTCAATATCTGTGTTTTCGCATACACATTGATTGTTTTTGATCTTATGCTTCACAAAGATAAGAAACATGCATTTTTCTCCAATCTTTAAGTGGTTGGATTTATAGCAACCGTTAGTCAAATCGAATTTTATTGGTCACATGTGCCGAATACAGCAGGTGTAGACTTTAAAGTGAAATGCTTACATACGAGCCCATTCCCAACAGTGCAGAGTTAAAATGTAAGACAAATATTTGTTAAATTAAAAAGGAAATAGTAACACAATAAAAACAATAACAAGGCTATATACAAGGAGTACCAGTACCAAGTCAATGTGCTGGGGTACGAGGTAGTTGAGGTAGTACAGTATGTACATGTGGGTAGGGGTAAAAGTGACTAGGCAATCAGGATATATAATAAACAGAGTAGCAGCAGCGTATGTAAAGTGTGTCTATGTGTGAGTGTGTGTGTGTGTGGCATCAATATGCATGTGTGTGTGTTTTGTGTGTGTGAGCGTATGTAGTGTGGCCTTGTGAATGTTAACCTGTTTAAAGGTCTTACTCACAGCGTGATCATACAGTCGTCCGGAACAGCTGGTGCTCTCACGCATGGTTCAGTGTTGCTTGCCTCGAAGCGATCATAGATGGCATTTAGCTCGTCTGGTAGGCTCGCGTCACTGGGCAGCTCGCGGCTGGGTATCCCTTTGTAATCTGTGATAGTTTGCAAGCCCTGCCACATCCAACGAGCATCAGAGCCGGGGTAGTAAGCCGGTTCGGTCTAGCTCTAACCTTTTACTCAGTGCAAATGTTGCCTGTAATACATGGCTTCTGGTTGGGATATGTACGTATGATCACTGTGGGGACAACGTCGTCGATGTACTTACTAATTAAGCCGGTGACTGATGTGGTAAACTCCTCAATGCCATCAGATGAATCCCGGAACATATTCCAGTTTGTGCTAGCAAAACAGACCTGTAGCTTAGCATCCATTTTATCTGACCATTTCCGTATTCCGTCACTGGTACTTCCTGTTTGAGTTTTTGCTTGTAAGCAGGAATCAGGAGGATAGAGTTATGGTCCAATTTGCCAAATGGACGGCGGGGAAGAGCTTTGTATGCGTCTCTGTGTGTGTAGTAAAGGTGATCTAGAGTTTTTATCCCTCTCGTTGCACAGGTGACATGCTGGTAGAAATGAGGTCAAACGGATTTCAGTTTTCCTGCATTAAAATCACCGGCCACTAGGAGCACCGCCTCAGGATGAGCATTTTCTTGTTTGCTTATGGCCCAATACAGCTCATTGTGTGCGGTCTTAGTGCCAGCATCAGTATGTGGTGGTAAATAGACAGCTACGAAAAATACAGATGAAAACTCTATTGATTAAAATAGTATGGTCTACAGCTTGTCATGAGGTATTCTAACTCGAGACTCTAGGGTGTTGGGGATTAGGGCCTGGTCCGGCTCATTGAAGTAGAAGTCCTCGTCCAAATTGAGGTTAGTGATAGCTGTTCTGATGTCCAGAAGCTCTTTTCGGTCATAGGAAACAATGGCAGACGTATTGCGTACAAGAAAAGTTACGATCGGCGCAAAAAAATACAGAAAATAGCACAATCGGTCAGGAGCCCGTAAAACGGCCGCCGTTCCATCCGGCGCCATTGATACACCCTAGTGAGATATTGTTCCAGTTTAGGTGGTGTAGGTAGTCTCCATGTACTGTATTTTTTCCCCTACTCTGACAGGCATTCTAAATGCAAGTGGTGATGTAAAAGTGCTGTATATCTTCCTGCAAGTTGGATTCCAACAGAGATTGGATATCGCACTATTTGCACTGCCCCCCCACCCCATCCTTTTTACGCTGCTGCTACTCTGTTAATTATTTATGCATAGTCACTTTAACTCTACCCACATGTACATATTACTTCAACTACCTCAACTAGCCGGTGCCCCCGCACATTGACTCTGCACCGGTACCCCCCTGTATATATAGCCTCCCTACTGTTATTTTATTTTACTTTTTTTCTCAACACTTTTTTTGTTGTTGTTTTATTTTTACTTTTTTTGTTAAAAATAAATGCACTGTTGGTTAAGGGCTGTAAGTAAGCATTTCACTGTAATGTCTGCACCTGTTGTATTCGGTGCATGTGACCAATAAAATTTGATTTGATTTGATTTGATTGTAAACCACCATAATGTGTAAATAAATAAATATTCAAATAAGGCCTTAACCCGAAAGAGAAATGTACTCTGCTGGAGTTGATTGTTAATTCAAAAAACGACTCTGAAAACAGTAAAATGGCAGAGTAAAATTTAAGCAACTCTCTGAGAGTTGAATATTTACTTAATTTAGAGTCGTTTTAACTCAACACCATCACCAGAGTAGTTTAAACACAAAATGGGGATGGGACCATTTAAACCCCAAAATAGTCTTAAATTTGACTCCATACGAGTTGACTTAACTCTTGAAATTTTACTGTATATGGTGCACTATCCAAGGAGAGTTCCGAATAGGGTGACTAGCGATTAAGTGCAATACACTTTTGTTCTGTTTACGTAAACTTCGGTTGAATAGTTTTCTTAATCTCTTGGACATTGTTAAAGAAATGTTACATAAATCACAATTTCGTTTTGGAATGCTCACTGTTGTTGTGTGGGGAAAATGTTGCCCTTAGGTCTATGTATTTGCTGTATAGGAGAGGGGCAGGTTATGATCATGAAATTATTGTGTAACACTTTTTGACCTCCAACCATATGTTATGACATCATTACCAAAAATGACATTCTGTTGAGAAAGTAGACCACAAGTCATGCTACCAATTAACTCACAATAGAACCAATATGATTGATGAGGAATATGACTGTCTTGGTGTGGGATGCTGAGTGAAACAGGCAGATATTTTGTAGCCATTTTGACAGTCGGTTATTGGTGCAACACAGTGATAATTCTAGAAGTGGTGTTTTCCATATTGGCAAAGATCACTTACTAACCTTTTTCCTCATTAATCCTCAAGGTGCTTCCGTCAATTATTTAAGTGTTGCAGGTTCTGATAATGCTGATGCTTGGGTGGGATGTATAGGGGGAGTACTAATAAGCAGTACATACTGTATTACCACCTTTGTGCGTGTATGTGTCTTTATATGACAGTACGTCTCAGTGTGTGTGTGTGTGTGTGTGTGCATGATTTTGTGTGTGTGCGCGCTCATGTGCGTGCGCATGATCATAGGTGTGTGTGTGTGTGTGTGTGTGTGTGTGTGGCGATTAGGGCTGGGAGAAAGGGACAGCAGGGTAGAGCAGAAATCAAATCACTTAATTGCAGCATTTTTCATCTCCATCTTTTGTTTTATGGCGGTGGAGGGCCGGCGAGTGGCTGCCTGTGATTCATGGGCATCACGGCGCCCGCGAGCAGCGCCATCCCTCATTGCCGCCTGCTGCTGCTACCCAAAGCACCCGCACAATTACGGTGATGAATATGACTTTTTTTTTACCGTGTTTTTAGCGGGAGCAGGTTGTGCTTAATGCAGCCACTGAGCCGGGGAATCAGGGACAGCCTCTCTACCTCTCTCTGTGCTGCTCCTTTTCTCTGAGGAGAGCCTGCTGGGCCCACTGGGACTGTGAGACACAGGGAGATACAGGGAGAGAGGGAGAGAGATCCATAGAGGTAAAAATATGGGGAGGGAGGAAGAGGGAGATATAGGGAAAGATGGAGAGAGAGATACAGGGACAGAGGGAGAGATATGGGGAGGGAGGAAGAGAGAGATACAGGGAGAGAGAGAGATATGGGGAAGGAGGAAGAAAGAGATACAGGGAGAGAGGGAGAGATATGGTGAGGGAGGAGGAGAGAGATATAGGGAGATAGATCCAGGGAAATAATGATAAATGCAGGGAAGGAGGAAGAAGGAGGGTGAAAAGGGAGAGACTTAAGGTTGAGAGGGGAGGGAAGGGCAGATATAGATAGAAAGGGAGGAAGATGAAGGTTGTAGAGGTTGAGGGAGGAATGGAAGTCCTACAGTAGCACATGGTCTTTAGATTTATACTGCCAAAGCATCACCTCAGAGAGCACTGTGTCATTCAAACACAATTCTACCTCCCCTCACAGTGACTCCTCACCTAGGTATTCCACTCTACCTCCACAGCCCTAGCCCACTCCCCACATGCCACCTGAGTTCCTCTGATTTGGCCCAGACAGGTTTGAGTATGCCATTCTTCTCCCCTCTCCCAGCTGCAGGCCTCCAGATCAACCCGTCAACACACACTCTTTGATCACACACTCTGGAGTGTAATCCCATTCTGTCAGGGAGGGTTGCCTCCCCATTGACTTTCCAAAAGGAGTCTCTGGATGAGTCCCAAATGGCACCCTATTCTCTATTTAGTGGACTACTTTTGACCAGGGCCGGTAGGGCTCTGGTCAAATGTAGTGCACTACAGTATATAGGGAATAGGGTGCCATTTGAGACACAGTCTCTGCCTTTACACAGTGTTAAACAGAGAGGAAGAAGAAACTAAACCAAAGGTTCAGCTGTCACGCTTTTTCATTTGTTTGTTTGTTTGGTTTAGGACTCCTCATAGAGGGAGACAGGTGTGTGTTTGAGAGTGGCGGGGTGTGTGTTTTTGGAGCGTACAGACCTTGTCTGACTCACTCTCTGATGGTTGTGTGTGTGTACTGCTTCTCCCCCGGCCCCTGCCTGACTAAATGCGGGAGAGGAAGTGAGATGAGAGGATTCTGTCATGATGAGAAAATGTGGAATCAGACGTTACTTCCATTTTCTCAGCCCCCAAACAGCTTTAGATACAATTCGCTTTCCCACCCAGAGAGAGAGAGAGATGGAGAGGGAGAGAGAGAGAATGGGGAGGGGGAGAATGATGGAGAGAGTGAATAAGGAACAGAACGTGAAAAGGAGATGGACAGGGAGAAAGGAGAGGGGGAGGAGGGAGGGTGGGTGGGGCGGGGAGAAAACGATGGCATATGAGAGAGGCTATTTGCTTTCCCATTGAACCTTCCCCACAACAACGCTCCTCCTCCTTCTTCTCTCACAGGCATTCACACACTCACACACACAAAATTATAATAAGGAAAGGCTTCTAATAAGGAGGGGTACATCAATGGCCAGCGGGTTTACAGTCTGCATGAGCGTTTGTGTGTGCTATCTGTGTGTGTGTGTGTGTGTGTGTGTGTGTGTGTGTGTGTGTGTGTGTGTGTGTGTGTGTGTGTGTGTGTGCGCAAGCACGTTTGTGTGTTTGGAGACAGACAGTTTTTAAATATTAATCTCAAGGTCAAAGGCATAGAGGGTTTTGATATTCATGCAGCAGGCAGAGTGTTGTTACCCTGTGTGCTGGTGTCTCACCCCTACTGCTGCTGCTGCTGCTGCTACGCTCTCTGGCTCTCTGGGTCAAAGGACTGCTTGTCTGCTTCCCTTTATATCATTCGTATGAATGTTTGTCTGCATACATGGACTCAAGTCTGTTTGTGCTTAAAGTGTGTGTGTGTGCGAGCGTGTGTGTGTGCGAGCAAATGTGTGTCTGTATGTGTGTGTGTTATGTGTGTATGTGCAGGCGTGTGTGTGCTTGTGTGTCACCATTGTTTTCTGTATCTGTATCTGAGGCAATCCTACAGTCTAGTTAAGTGGAGAACTTCTGGGACTCCTCATTATTTAAGTCATTCATCAAACTGGCCACCTCCTCCCCTGTGCCCCAGCAGAGATCCACCACCACACACACACACACAGAATCAACACAGAATTTACAGTAGATAGAGGGGAGACGGGAAAAGAATGACTAAAGTAATTCTCAATTTTAAACCTCTGTGTAGGATGGTGATGTTTCAATATAGTGGGAGATGGGGTTTATTATGAATCAAATCAATCAAACTTTATTTGTCACATGCACCGAATACAACAGGTGTAGACTTACATATGAGCCCTTTCCCAACAATGCAGAGTTAAAAAGTAAGAAGATTTGCAAATAAGAATAGAAAATAGTGACACAATAAATAACAATAACGAGGCTATATACAGTACCAGGAGTACCGGTACTGACTCAATGTGCAGGGGTACGAGTTAGTTGAGGTAATATTATGTACATGTAGGTAAAAGTAAAAGTGACTAGGCAATCAGGATATAATAGTTTTTTACAATCACTTTGGCACTAATTTCAGAACCTTGTCATCATTTTTCAAAACTCTAGACACAAAACTCACAACCAATGATCAAAATGCACATTTTTCAAAACTCTTAACACTTTTTTCAATTGCTTGGATACAATACACATAAAACTAAGATCATTTGTTCATTTAACAAAAATGACCTGTTCAATATGACAGAACTTAACATCAAAGTACTACTATTTCAAAAGGCAATTCACACATTACATTTCAGATGAGTGTCTATTTATTTCATTACAATTATCCAACTATCAATTGATACAACTGCTCAAAATGATAAGTAACTGTTGCATTACTCTTAATGCATAGTTGTATGGAAACAGACAAACAATATTCCATGTTTAGATCATGAAAGTTTCAAGATAACGAGATCCATTGTCACCAATTAGCGTGGAGCATGAACCAATTAGACTACATTATCAATGGATGTAATATTTCATCATCATTCTTTATCAGACACCGTTTCTATGTACCACCTTTTCAGACTATTTACAGTATTGCAGTACTGCACTGTATGGATGCAGGCCCTTGTAATTGCTTGTCCAATTCTGCCAACTCGTTACTGATTATTGAGTTCACATTGTGGAACGAGTATATAAAGAATTGATTGGGATCCACTTGCAACAACATAGCGATACGTACTGTAACATGGAGCCGGCAGGTGATCCAGGTCACAATAGAGGTCAAGCAGTGGTGGGAGGAAGACGAGGAAGACGTGTTGGTCAAAGGAATGGCAGGGGACCCCTTCTGAGAGGTGGTCGTGGGCCTCGTTTGAGAGGTGTGGGGGAACGTGGTAGAGGACAAGGCCACGGACCAAGACAGCGGCAGCAACAGCAAAGAGTGTCCAATGAAATCCGAGCAATAGTTGTAGACCATGTCATAAATCATGGCATGACAATGACTGAGGCGGCTACAATGATACAACCAAACCTCAGAAGGTCAACCGTGGCCTCAATAATCAGAACTTTCCGCAATGAGAACCGGTAAGTCGTCAGCATGCACTAAACTTTATGCTACTCTCAATTGTCAAATGACTGCATACCAATGTGTATCACAGAGTAGGTGATGTGACCAAGTGTCTTCTTACTGTAATGTTCCCTGTAGAATTGAGACTAGGCCAAATAGGGGAGGCAGAGGCAAAATTCTGACTCACCAACAAGAGCAGGCTGTGGTCGATTTGGTTCGGGCCAGAAATGATATTCGCCTTACAGAAATTCGCCAGCATATCTTGGACAATGAAGACATGTTTAACAATGTGGAATCCATAGGTTTGCCGACTATTGCACGCATGCTGAAAAGCACCAGGTGTCTTTAAAACAACTATACCGTGTGCCTTTTGAAAGAAATGCAGACAGAGTGAAGCAAATGAGGACTGAGTATGTGTCAAGGCGTACTGAAGGTGGGTGTGGTGTAGGAATCATGCGCAGGACGCAGAGGCTCAGTCCAAAGGCTTTAGTGCAATATATATATTATATATACAACAGAAGCACAATAAGCCCGAAGGCAAAAACACGACGCACACAGGCGACAAAACAAATGACGCACAAACATGTGCAAACAACCCTCTCCAAAACACTGGAGGGAAAATGTAGCTCCAAACACGAAACAGAAGCGCAATCACACACAACGACAAGCACACACAACGAGAACTAAATAGGACACTAACGAGGACTAACAAGACACAGGTGTACAACATCCAGACAAAACCAAACGAACATGAAACATAGATCGGTGGCAGCTAGTACTCCGGGGACGACGACCGCCGAAGCCTGCCCGAACCAGGAGGAGGAGCAGCCTCGGCCGAAACCGTGACAGTACCCCCCCCTTGACGCGCGGCTCCAGCCGTGCGCCGACCCCGGCCTCGGGGACGACCAGGAGGACGCGGAGCAGGGCGCGCAGGATGGTCCCGGTGGAACTCCGACAGGAGAGATGGGTCTAGGATGTCCCTCCGCGGCACCCAGCACCGCTCCTCCGGGCCGTACCCCTCCCACTCCACGAGATACTGGAGACCCCCCATCCGGCGTCTAGAGTCCAAGATGGACCGAACGGTGTACGCCGGAGCCCCCTCGATGTCCAGTGGGGGCGGAGGAGTCTCCCCTATCTCATTGTCCTGGAGTGGACCAGCTACCACCGGCCTGAGAAGAGACACATGGAACGAGGGGTTAATATTCTTATACTCAACAGGTAGATGTAACCTATAACACACCTCGTTCAATCTTCTCAGGACTTTAAAGGGCCCCACAAACCGCCGACCCAGCTTCCGGCAGGGCAGGCGGAGGGGTAGGTTCCTGGTAGAGAGCCAGACTCGATCTCCGGGTGCGTACACCGGCCCCTCACTGCGGTGGAGATCGGCGCTCGCCTTGTGACGAAGGACGGCCCGCTGCAGGTGGACGTGGGCAGCGTTCCACGTCTCTTCCGAGCGCCTCATCCAATCATCCACCGCAGGGGCCTCGATCTGGCTCTGCTGCCAAGGTGCCAGAACCGGCTGGTAACCTAACACACATTGGAAGGGGGTTAGGTTAGTAGAGGAGTGGCGGAGAGAGTTCTGGGCCATCTCGGCCCAGGGAATGTACCGTGCCCACTCCTCCGGCCGGTCCTGGCAATACGACCTCAGAAACCTACCCACATCCTGGTTGACACGTTCTACCTGCCCGTTACTCTCCGGGTGGTACCCTGAGGTAAGGCTAACCGAGACCCCCAAACGCTCCATGAACGCTCTCCAAACACGAGAGGTAAACTGGGGGCCTCGATCAGACACTATATCCTCGGGTACCCCGTAATGCCGGAAGACGTGGGTAAATAGGGCCTCAGCGGTCTGTAGGGCAGTAGGAAGACCCGACATAGGGAGAAGACGACAGGCCTTAGAGAACCGGTCCACAACGACCAGGATGGTGGTATTCCCCTGAGAGAGGGGAAGGTCTGTCACAAAATCCACCGATAGGTGGGACCATGGTCGTTGTGGAACGGGCAGGGGTTGTAACTTACCCCTGGGCAGATGTCGGGGCGCCTTACACTGGGCACACACCGAGCAGGAGGAGACATAAACCCTCACATCCCTAGCCAAAGTGGGCCACCAGTATTTAGTGCTAAGGCAATGCACCGTCCGGCCGATACCCGGATGTCCAGAGGAGGGTGACGTGTGAGCCCAGTAAATGAGTCGATCCCGAATCTCGAGCGGAACGTACTTCCGACCCTCAGGACACTGTGGAGGGCTGGGGTCGGTACGCAACGCTCGCTCGATTTCGGCATCGACCTCCCACACCACCGGTGCCACAAGGCAAGACTCCGGTAGTATGGGAGTGGGCTCAACGGACCTCTCCTCCGTGTCATACCGCCGGGACAGCGCATCCGCCTTACCATTCTGGGACCCAGGGATGTACGTGATTTTAAATACGAACCTGGTGAGAAACATACTCCATCGAGCCTGGCGAGGGTTCAGTCTCCTCGCTGCCCGGATGTACTCCAGGTTCCGATGGTCAGTCAAAATGAGGAAAGGGTGTTGAGCCCCCTCAAGCCAATGCCTCCACACCTTAAGGGCTTGAACTACAGCTAACAGCTCCCTGTCCCCAACGTCATAGTTACGCTCCGCCGGGCTGAGCTTCTTTGAGTAAAAAGCACAGGGGCGGAGTTTAGGTGGCGTGCCGGACCGTTGAGAGAGAACGGCCCCTATACCAGCCTCAGACGCGTCTACCTCGACCTGAAAGGGTAATGCGGGATCCGGATGCGCCAGCACCGGAGCCGACGTAAACAGGTCCTTCAGTCTCCTAAAGGCCCTGTCCGCATCGGCTGACCACTGCAGGCGCACCGGACCCCCCTTCAGAAGGGACGTGATGGGAGCTGCCACCTGTCCAAAACCCCGGATAAACCTCCGGTAGTAATTCGCAAAGCCCAAAAACTGCTGCACCTCTTTTACAGTAGTTGGGGTTTGCCAATTACGCACAGCGGACACACGATCCACCTCCATTCTCACCCCTGACGCGGACAACCGATAACCCAAAAAGGAGACCGACTCCTGGAAAAACAGACATTTCTCTGCCTTGACATATAGGTCGTGCTCCAACAGCCTCCTCAATACACGACGCACCAGGGTTATATGCTCGGCTCGGGTAGACGAGTACACCAGAATGTCATCAATGTACACGACCACCCCTTGTCCCTGCATATCCCGGAAAATGTTATCTACGAAGGATTGGAAGACTGATGGAGCATTCATCAACCCATATGGCATGACGAGATATTCGAAATGACCTGACGTGGTACTAAACGCTGTCTTCCATTCGTCACCCTCCCTAATGCGCACCAAGTTATACGCGCTCCTGAGATCCAGTTTTGTGAAAAACCGCGCTCCATGCAATGACTCCGTCATGGTCGCAATCAGAGGGAGTGGATAACTGTATTTCACAGTAATCTGATTGAGACCACGGTAATCAATGCACGGGCGCAACCCTCCATCTTTCTTTTTCACAAAAAAGAAGCTCGAGGAGGCGGGAGAAATGGAGGGCCGAATGTATCCTTGTCTCAAAGATTCGGCTATATAAGTCTCCATAGCTTTTCTCTCCTCTTGAGACAAAGGATACACATGGCTCCGTGGGAGCGCTGCTCCTGCCTGGAGATCAATCGCACAATCCCCCTGTCTATGAGGAGGCAACTGCGTCACCCTAGTTTTGCTAAACACGAGTGCTAAATCCCCATATTCAGGCGGAATGTGCAGTACGGGCACTTGGTTTGGACTTTCCACCGAAGTCGCCACCCACGGAAACACCCAGACATCGCCCCTCGCACTGAGCAGACCACCCATCGAGAGCCCTCTGTTGCCACGAAATAGCAGGGTTATGGGTGCTTAACCAGGGAATCCCCAGCACCACTGGGTACGCAGGAGAGTCGATCAGATACAACTGTATAGTCTCCTCATGACCCCCCTGCGCACACATCCGAAGTGGAGCTGTGATCTCCCTGATCAACCCCGACCCCAACGGGCGGCTGTCTAAGGCATGAACGGGAAAAGGTTTGTCAACAGGTAGGAGAGGGATCCCTAACTCAAAACAAAACTTACGATCAACAAAATTCCCAGCTGCGCCTGAATCTACTAGCGCCTTATGCTGGGAATGAGGTGCAACCTGTGGAAAACAAACAGGTATACAAAAGTGTGCAACAGAAAGCTCTGGGTAAGTGGGACGTCTACTCACCTGGGAGGCCCCCCCAGTGCGTGGCCTGTTGTCGTTACTCCCGGAGAACCCTCCCCAGCACCTGGCCGTAGTGTGCCCTCCACGACCGCACTTGGTGCAGGAGACAGGCCCCCTTGGGCTCTTCCTACTCCGTTCTCTAGCGCCGGCACCCCCGAGCTCCATAGGGCTCGGCTCGGAGGTGCCGGAGGGCGGAATGGACGGACTCCCCTCGGGACGTCCACGGGTGGCCAGCAGGGTGTCCAGACGGATGGACATATCGACCAACTGGTCGAAGGTAAGATGGGTATCCCTGCAGGCCAACTCACGTTGAACGTCCTCTCGTAGGCTACATCGAAAATGGTCGATGAGAGCCCGTTCATTCCACCCTGCATCCGCCGCTAGAGTCCGGTACTCTAGAGCGAACACCTGAGCGCTCCTCCTCCCCTGTCTCAAATGGACTAGACGCTCCCCCGCCGCTTTGCCCTCAGGTGGATGGTCGAACACGGCCTTGAAGCGGCGGGAGAACTCGGCGTAGGTGATGGTGTTGGCGTCCATCTTCCTCCACTCGGCGTTAGCCCACTCCAACGCCTTGCCCGTGAGACAGGAGATGAGGGCGGAAACGCTCTCGTATCCCGAGGGCACCGGGTGTACAGTGGCCATGTAGAGCTCCACCTGCAGGAGGAACCCCTGACACCCGGCAGCTGTCCCGTCATACGCCCTCGGGAGCGAGAGCCGAATCCCCCTGGGTTCCGAACCTGGGACTGGTGGACCGACCGATGGGATGGACAGGGTAGGTGGAGGTGTGGGTACCCTGCTGGCCTCCCATCGGTGCATGATGTTGATTACCTCCTGTAGAGCGGTCTCCAGTTGTCGGATCTGGTCCTCTTGCCCACGGAGATGCTCCTCGAGCGACACAGGCGTCACTGCCGATCCTGCTGATTCCATATCGGTGTGTGATTCTGTCAAGGCGTGCTGAAGGTGGGTGTGGTGTAGGAATCATGCGCAGGACGCAGAGGCTCAGTCCAAAGGCTTTAGTGCAATATATATATTATATATACAACAGAAGCACAATAAGCCCGAAGGCAAAAACACGACGCACACAGGCGACAAAACAAATGACGCACAAACATGTGCAAACAACCCTCTCCAAAACACTGGAGGGAAAATGTAGCTCCAAACACGAAACAGAAGCGCAATCACACACAACGACAAGCACACACAACTAGAACTAAATAGGACACTAACGAGGACTAACAAGACACAGGTGTACAACATCCAGACAAAACCAAACGAACATGAAACATAGATCGGTGGCAGCTAGTACTCCGGGGACGACGACCGCCGAAGACTGCCCGAACCAGGAGGAGGAGCAGCCTCGGCCGAAACCGTGACAGTATGTTCAGTTTCAGTTTCAAGATGGCTGTTGTAATAAAATTCCCTAATAATTCTACATTGTACAGTAATCAGTAAATCTCTTTCCAAAATGTATTTTTAGAGGGTGATGGAGCTGGATGCTGATGACAACCATCTGTTATGAGAATTATTTAACAAACTATTTCAGTGTCTCTGTGCGTCTCCCAAAAGGTTGTAATGCTTTTGGATCAAGAAACGGATAGAGTCCCGGTCTGCATAGTCAGAGATGTTTATTCATTGAGAATTCTGCCACAAAATGGTCGTACAATATATTTATACGCACACATCATACGAAAATCCCACCCCTCTGTAGGCGGGCTGTAGTTTTCCACTTTAAAACTGCTCTCCTGAACATCAGTTCACACACACACACACATACACACACACACATACATATACACACACACACACATACATACACACACATATACACATTTACACACATACATTTTCTTATCATAGTCTCTCTCCTCCCTAAATTCCTCAGTTATCGGCGTTCTCACAATATTCTGCACCATGTTTAACAGTTCTTCTTCTTTGCCGTCCGGTCTAACTCCTTCTCACATTGCTAAATAGTAACACAATGTCATAATCTTTACTGGTCCTACACTCACACATTACCAGGTAGTAGATTCTAACACATCTCACACAGTTTCGGAGTATAATAATTAGTCACTACTAAGAAAGTACTAATCATACTTAAAACAAGAACATTTCACAACTATATTTAAGGGTGGAACATTTAGTCATTACTTTTAACCTGTATATATTTTAATTTCTATATCAATCCACACTTTGACTAAATTATCCACACTTTAATACACAGAAAATCATTACAATTACTTTTAAACTAGAGATTTATAGTTCTAGGAAAACATCCAGTCTCAAACTATCTGAATCGTCGTCGTCCTCCACCAAGCCTGGTGGGTCATATTCTTCATTCCTTAGATCGGAGTCCGGGATTGGGCCGTATCTCACCATCTGTTGGGAAACTGCCAGCTCCAACGCCTTGCTCACCAACCCTCGGACACAGGGAATAAGACAACATCCACAAAGAACAAACATACCCATAGAAGCTATAGCTGCACCCAGAACAGTTGCAACAATAGCTTTCCATTTTCCAAACATGTTATCAAACCAACCAGTCATTGATGTATTCACCCCCCAGTTCTCAGCCCATTCTTTACTTAATGCAGTGAGACCTGCCAGTGCTCTAGTTACTGTACCATCTGGGGCTGTATTGTTGGGGATAAACATACAACAATGACCTCCCACCATCTTGCAAATTCGCCCTTCTCTGCTAAAAGCATTTTGAGAACCAAACTATTCTGCAGGTCATGAGTGAGGTGGCGGATAGTTGGTCTGAAATTCCCTTAACTGCATCCCTTGTCTAATTAACAAACCTTTGTAGATGTAATTAATCCAGTCAACATTTTTCTCAATTGTAACCCACCAGAAAAACTTTGTTGTAAACCCTTCTCCAATTTGATCTGTGATTCGCATTACTTTGGTGTCTATAACATTGATCATCTCCGGGGTTCATGGTGAATTGGGGTGCCTTAGTATTATCCTTTTTAAGAGTGGTTATTTTAATATCAGAACAATTAGGTGAGGTTTGGTTTGATCCCAAATCTATCACACAAGAGAACATGGTCTGAGGCATAGGTGCAGTTAGAAGGGTTGGCCTACCTGTTGAACAGGCATAACAATTAGTTTGACCCAACACCCTAGCTGTGTAGTTCATCCACCTTACCCAGATGTTCTCATTTGAAATTCCTTCTACTTCTTCTTGGTTCATTTCCTGCAAGAGGAAATATTCTACCCTTGGTGGTTTAGTGCTATTTAGGATTCCTTCTGAGGGCCTTCCAAGGGGTATTAGACTAGTTTTTGGTACCTCTGGTGATAACATTAGATCTACCTGCTGTTCTGTCTCGGGGGTGGAAGATTCATTTATCTCCTGAAAAATGAGCCTCACCCATGTATTTGCCCCGACATCATCAACATAGACCCGACATCATCAACATAGACCCCATAGTTCCTTGCTATGTCATCTTGCATAATTGACTTTACCGTTATCACCAGTTCCGTTTTACATTTATCATGGGTTTGTTTAATTCCCCATCGGTGTACTGCGTCCATTCCATTCTCATAGTATGTTCCCCAGGTATGTTTAAACACCCTTGCCCAAGGACATGAGCGTTCCCCAGTGCAAATGTATTTACCATACCTTCTAGGACCTAACTTTCTTGTACACGCCCCCTTCTTAACAAAGCCCCCAAAACCTCCTATCTCTTCATGTGAGAAGTCGAATAGTATCTTGAATCCCCCATCTCGTCCTAAACTGACTTTAACTATAAAATAATCATTCCCCCAATAGTCTTTCTTGGTTTCAGTATTTCATTTCCCTGTTTAGGTTGACCTGGATTAATCCATAATATGGTTAACATGATGATGCAGCTCAGAGTCCCCCAAAATCCCAAAAACCGCCATCCCAATCCTGTCCCTGACCCACCTGCCTGGTACTTCCCCATACCCACACCTCTATAAACACCCCACAGTGATGAAAGGTCGGGGTAGGGTTTCTTCGTTAACAGAGTTTACCCCCGAACCCTAGTGGTGCAGTTCTTCTCTTTAATTCTGTGTGTGTTCAATGGTGTTGGTATGTGGGCCTACCTTTTTGCAGTGGGTAACGTGGACCCAAGTGGCTCTCTCAGCTATTCTTATAGCGAAGGCACTTACCAATAGGACTTGGTATGGTCCCTCCCAGCGTAGCTGCTTTCAATCCTTTTTCCTCAACGATTGGATCCACACCCAGTCTCCAGGTTGTATACTATGAGTCACCTTCTCCTTTAATTCTCCTGTAGGACACAAATTCTTAGACATACGGGTATGGTTAACGAACAATTTTCTCATGTGTTCTGCTAGTGTATTCTCTAGTTCTATGTCTGCCTGTTCTGGTCCTGCCAACTGTGGCATTCTGTAAGGTCTTCCAAACACTTTAAAATATATATATATATATTATTATTTTTTTATTCGTTATACCATAGGCCATAAAGTGTTTCCTAACCTGCTCTACCATCTAACCTATCCCCCCTATTGACACATTGTTTTACCCATGTGTCAATATTTCCGCATATCAAAACAGTGACTTTAAAAAATGTAATAATTTATCCTTATGCCAGACATTATCTCGGAGGATTGTTCCTTTCTTTACAGTATGAAAATATATACACTCACCAACTGTAAGTCGCCCCGGAAAAGAGTGTCTGCCAAATGGCCAAAATGTAAAATATAAACAAGAACATAGGAAATATCCGTTTCCCCGTATAGTGTTCCTGTCACCCTTCTTAATGTCATATTTAACTCATTTGTCAATATAATCAATGACTTCATATAAGTAAGCAGTGATATTTTATTCCAGGTATCTATTTAAAAAATATATTTGATACGTTGTCTCCTACTGTCCCTTAACATATACTGTAGGGGATTTTCCTCAGTCCTGGGAAATAAAGAAAAAACAAAAAAAACTACCCCCTCAGAACACATCGGATAACTCCATGTTTCATTAAATTCACTAAACCTATAAATAACAAGCCCATAACCACCTTTCGGTAATCTACTGATTTAAACCTGTTGCATTAATTTATTAAAATATAAACCTATTGTTTAATAAATCCACTGTTTGCATTGAACACATCTCTCAGTCTCTCTAGGTATTGACTAATAGTCTCACTGTCTCCCTGCTTACACTCGTGGACTTTGGAGAAGTCGGCATGTCTGTGATAATATTCTCTCAGATTATCACAGAGTTGTGCAAATTTATCTCCATGAGCCCCTTTCTCTTCCCACTCTAACACCGGCACGTTCCCATCTCCAGGAACCCAGTTTCCCCTTACTGCCGCCCAGTCCTTCAACACTATCTGTCTGACTGCCCTCTCTAGTTCCCCTGTATTCAGCTTAAAGCTGGCGGTCAGCCCTTCCATATCTCTTCTGAACTGGTGTACCCCCGTCTTAGGGTGGGTTATCCCTTCCACTGCTCTCACTACATCTCTCTGCTTCGTTTACTAAATCCTGGCATTAGTTAATTCTATCCACACACCACCAAAAACGAATAACAAATTTGCATACACATAACTAGAAAGCATACATTTAATACCATTCTTGCTTAAACAATGCAATTCAACATTTCTCATCACCCAATTTCTATTACTTTTTTCACACAGGAAACCCTGTACAATCTCTATCCTCTATTGCTGACTTTCCATCTAACATTATTTTTCAACATTTCTCAAATCTAATTACCTCTGTTATCAACTAAAATTATAGCCACCTCTTATGAAACCCCCAATCTGTCATTGTTTAGAATACAGCAGATATACAGTGGGGAGAACAAGTATTTGATACACTGCCGACTTTGCAGTTTTTCCTACTTACAAAGCATGTAGAGGTCTGTAATGTTTATCATAGTTACACTTCAACTGTGAGAGACGGAATCTAAAACAAAAATCCAGAAAATCACATTGTATGATTTTTAAGTAATTAATTTGCATTTTATTGCATGACATAAGTATTTGATACATCAGAAAAGCAGAACTTAATATTTGGTACAGAAACCTTTGTTTGCAATTACAGAGATCATACGTTTCCTGTAGGTCTTGACCAGGTTTGCACACACTGCTGCAGGGATTTTGGCCCACTCCTCCATACAGACCTTCTCCAGATCCTTCAGGTTTCGGGGCTGTCGCTGGGCAATACAGACTTTCAGCTCCCTCCAAAGATGTTCTATTTGGTTCAGGTCTGGAGACTGGCTAGGCCACTCCAGGACCTTGAGATGCTTCTTACGGAGCCACTCCTTAGTTGCCCTGGCTGTGTGTTTCGGGTCGTTGTCATGCTGGAAGACCCAGCCACGACCCATCTTCAATGCTTTTACTGAGGGAAGGAGGTTGTTGGCCAAGATCTCGCGATACATGGCCCCATCCATCCTCCCCTCAATACGGTGCAGTTGTCCTGTCCCCTTTGCAGAAAAGCATCCCCAAAGAATGATGTTTCCACCTCCATTCTTCACGGTTGGGATGGTGTTCTTGGGGTTGTACTCATCCTTCTTCTTCCTCCAAACGCGGCGAGGGGAGTTTAGACCAAAAAGCTCTATTTTTGTCTCATCAGACCACATGACCTTCTCCCATTCCTCCTCTGGATCATCCAGATGGTCATTGGCAAACTTCAGACGGGCCTGGACATGCGCTGGCTTGAGCAGGGGGACCTTGCGTGCGCTTCAGGATTTCATTCCATGACGGCGTAATGTGTTACTAATGGTTTTCTTGGAGACTGTGGTCCCAGCTCTCTTCAGGTCATTGACCAGGTCCTGCCGTGTAGTTCTGGGCTGATCCCTCACCTTCCTCATGATCATTGATGCCCCACGAGGTGAGATCTTGCATGGAGCCCCAGACCGAGGGTGATTGACCGTCATCTTGAACTTCTTCCATTTTCTAATAATTGCGGCAACAGTTGTTGCCTTCTCACCAAGCTGCTTGCCTATTGTCCTGTAGTCCATCCCAGCCTTGTGCAGGTCTACAATTTTATCCCTGATGTCCTTACACAGCTCTCTGGTCTTGGCCATTGTGGAGAGGTTGGAGTCTGTTTGATTGAGTGTGTGGACAGGTGTCTTTTATACAGGTAACGAGTTCAAACAGGTGCAGTTAATACAGGTAATGAGTGGAGAACAGGAGGGCTTCTTAAAGAAAAACTAACAGGTCTGTGAGAGCCGGAATTCTTACTGGTTGGTAGGTGATCAAATACTTATGTCATGCAATAAAATGCAAATTAATTACTTAAAAATGATATAATGTGATTTTCTGGATTTTTGTTTTAGATTCCGTCTCTCACAGTTGAAGTGTACCTATGATAAAAATTACATTCAGCCCAGAACTACACGGCAGGACCTGGTCAATGACCTGAAGAGAGCTGGGACCACAGTCTCAAAGAAAACCATTAGTAACACACTACGCCGTCATGGATTAAAATCTTGCAGCGCACGCAAGGTTGCCCTGCTCATGTCCAGGCCCATCTGAAGTTTGCCAATGACCTTCTGGATGATCCACAGGAGGAATGGGAGAAGTTCATGTGGTCTGATGAGACAAAAATATAGCTTTTTGGTCTAAACTCCACTCGCGTGTTTGGAGGAAGAAGAAGGATGAGTACAACCCCAAGAACACCATCCCAACCGTGAAGCATGGAGGTGGAAACATCATTCTTTGGGGATGCTTTTCTGCAAAGGGGACAGGACGACTGTACCCTATTGAGGGGAGGATGGATGGGGCCATATATCGCGAGATCTTGGCCAACAACCTCCTTCCCTCAGTAAGAGCATTGAAGATGGGTCGTGGCTGGGTCTTCCAGCATGACAACGACCCAAAACACACAGCCAGGGCAACTAAGGAGTGGCTCCGTAAGAAGCATCTCAAGGTCTTGGAGTGGCCTAGCCAGTCTCCAGACCTGAACCCAATAGAAAATCTTTGGAGGGAGCTGAAAGTCCGTATTGCCCAGCGACAGACCCGAAACCTGAAGGATCTGGAGAAGGTCTGTATGGAGGAGTGGGCCAAAATCCCTGCTGCAGTGTGTGAAAACCTGGTCAAGACCTACAGGAAACGTATGATCTCTGTAATTGCAAACAAAGGTTTCTGTACCAAATATTAAGTTCTGCTTTTCTGATGTATCAAATACTTATGTCATGCAATAAAATGCAAATTAATTACTTAAAAATCATACAATATGATTTTCTATAGATTTTTGTTTTAGATTCCGTCTCTCACAGTTGAAGTGTACCTATGATAAACATTACAGACCTCTACATGCTTTGTAAGTAGGAAAACCTGCAAAGTCGGCAGTGTATCAAATACTTGTTCTCCCCACTGTATATCTGCTGTATTCTAAACAATGACAGATTGGGGGTTTCATAAGAGGTGGCTATAATTTTAGTTGATAACAGAGGTAATTCGATTTGAGAAATGTTGAAAAATAATGTTAGATGGAAAGTCAGCAATAGAGGATAGAGATTGTACAGGGTTTCCTGTGGGAAAAAAGTAATAGAAATTGGGTGATGAGAAATGTTGAATTGCATTGTTTAAGCAAGAATGGTATTAAATTCATGCTTTCTAGTTATGTGTATGCAAATTTGTTATTCGTTTTTGGTGGTGTGTGGATAGAATTAACTAATGCAAGGATTTAGTAAACGAAGCAGAGAGATGTAGTGAGAGCAGTGGAAGGGATACCCCACCCTAAGACGGGGGTACACCAGTTCAGAAGAGATATGGAAGGGCTGACCGCCAGCTTTAAGCTGAATACAGTTGAAGTGTACCTATGATAAAAATTACAGACCTCTACATGCTTTGTAAGTAGGAAAACCTGCAAAATCGGCAGTGTATCAAATACTTGTTCTCCCCACTGTACATACACACACATATACACATTTACACACATACATTTTCTTATCATAGTCTCTCTCCTCCCTAAATTCCTCAGTTATCGCCGTTCTCACAATATTCTGCACCATGTTTAACAGTTCTCCTTCTTCTTCGCCGTCCGGTCTAACTCCTACTCACATTGCTAAATAGTAACACAATGTCATAATCTTCACTGGTCCTACACTCACACATTACCAGGTAGTAGATTCTAACACATCTCACACAGTTTTGGAGTATAATAATTAGTCACTACTAAGAAAGTACTAATCATACTTAAAACAAGAACATTTCACAACTATATTTAAGGGTGGAACATTTAGTCATTACTTTTAACCTGTATATATTTTAATTTCTATATCACCATCACAAATTCATATATTTAGATGAGGTAGGCTTTAACCTGGCCAAGACAAGGAGGAGAGGTCAGAATTTCATTGGCCAGCGGGCAACCATCCAAGTACCTGGACAACATGGGGCCAACATTACCATATGTGCGGCTAAATCAGAAGATGGTGTGGTGGGACGCAGACCTCGTATTGGATCATATAATGCAGCTCTCCTTGTAACCTTCCTTGATGAGCTCGATCAGGTCTGTAGAGCTGATGGCGTGACCTATGTCATTGTGTGGGATAATGTTAGGTTCCACCATGTTCATATGGTGCAAGCATGGTTTCAGGCCCATGCACAATTTACCACCCTGTATTTACCCCCATACTCTCCTTTCCTTAACCCGATTGAGGAATGTTTCTCCACATGGAGATGGAAGGTTTATGATAGGCGCCCTCATGAACAAGTCACTCATCTCCAGGCCATGGATGACGCATGCAATGACATTTACATTTACATCATTTAGCAGACGCTCTTATCCAGAGCGACTTACAAATTGGTGCATTCAACTTATGATAGCCAGTGGGATAACCCAATTTTTTTTTTTTTTATGGGGGGTGGGGGAAGAAGGATTACTTTATACTATTCCAGGTATACCTTAAAGAGGT
Organism: Coregonus lavaretus; assembly: GCF_964263955.1. Classification (NCBI taxonomy): domain Eukaryota; kingdom Metazoa; phylum Chordata; class Actinopteri; order Salmoniformes; family Salmonidae; genus Coregonus; species Coregonus lavaretus. The sequence goes on along the minus strand of NC_140000.1, from coordinate 32,762,878 downwards.
AGGGTTTCAAGTGTCTCCGTAAGGTGGTCAGTGACTCCGCTGTCCTGGCGTTGTGGGGGAGCTTGTTCCACCATTGGGGTGCCAGAGCAGCAAATAGCTTTGACTGGGCTGAGCGGGAACTGTGCTTTCGTAGAGGTAGGGGAGCTAGCAGGCCAGAGGTGGATGAACGTAGTGCCCTCGTTTGGGTGTAGGGTCTGATCAGAGCCTGAAGGTAAGGAGGTGCCGTTCCCCTCACAGCTCCGTAGGCATGCACCATGGTCTTGTAGTAGATGCGAGCCTCAACTGGAAGCCAGTGGAGTGTGCGGAGGAGCGGGGTGACATGAGAGAACTTGGGAAGGTCGAACACCAGACGCGCTGCGGCGTTCTGGATAAGTTGTAGGGGTTTAATGGCACAGGCAGGGAGCCCAGCCAACAGCGAGTTGCAGTAATCTAGACGGGAGATGACAAGTGCCTGGATTAGGACCTGTGCTGCTTTCTGTGTAAGGTAGGGTCGTACTCTGCGAATGTTGTAGAGAATGAACCTGCAGGATCGGGTCACCGCTTTGATGTTAGCGGAGAACGACAGGGTGTTGTCCAGGGTCATGCCAAGGTTCTTTGCACTCTGGGAGGAGGACACAATGGAGTTGTCAACCGTGATGGCGAGATCATGGAGCGGGCAGTCCTTCCCCGGGAGGAAGAGCAGCTCCGTCTTGCCGAGGTTCAGCTTGAGGTGGTGGTCCGACATCCACACTGATATGTCTGCCAGACATGCAGAGATGCGATTCGCCACCTGGTTATCAGAAGGGGGAAAGGATAAAATTAATTGTGTGTCGTCTGCGTAGCAATGATAGGAGAGACCATGTGAGGATATGACAGACATGACTTGGTGTATAGAGAGAATAGGAGAGGGCCTAGAACTGTGCCCTGGGGGACACCAGTTGTGAGAGCACATGGTGCGGAGACAGATTCTCGCCACGCCACCTGGTAGGAGCGACCTGTCAGGTAGGACACAATCCAAGAGTGAGCAGCGCCGGAAATGCCCAACTCGGAGAGGGTGGAGAGGAGGATCTGATGGTTCACAGTATCAAAGGCAACAGACAGGTCTAGAAGGACAAGAGCAGAGGAGAGAGAGTTAGCTTTAGCAGTGCGGAGAGCCTCCGTGACACAGAGAAGAGCAGTCTCAGTTGAATGACCAGTCTTGAAACCTGACTGGTTTGGATCAAGAAGGTCATTCTGAGAGAGATAGCAGGAGAGTTGGCTAGAGACGGCACGCTCAAGAGTTTTGGAGAGAAAAGAAAGAAGGGATACTGGTCTGTAGTTGTTGACATCGGAGGGATCGAGTGTAGGTTTTTTGAGGAGGGGACATGGCCAGCGGTCAAGGATGAGTTGATGAGCGAGGTGAGGTAAGGGAGAAGGTCTCCGGAAATGGTCTGGAGAAGAGAGGGTCAAGCGGGCAGGTTGTTGGGCGGCCGGCCGTCACAAGTCGCAAGATTTCATCTGGAGAGAGAGGGGAAAAAGAAGTCAAAGCATAGGGTAGTGCAGTGTGAGCAGGACCAGCGGTGTCATTTGACTTAATAAATGAGGATCGGATGTCGTCAACCTTCTTTTCAAAATGGTTTACGAAGTCATCCACAGAGAGGGAGGAGGGAGGGGGAGGAGGAAGAGGATTCAGCAGGGAGGAGAAGGTGGCAAAGAGCTTCCTAGGGTTAGAGGCTTGACATTTAGAGTGGTAGAAAGTGGCTTTAGCAGCAGAAACAGAGGAAGAGAATGTAGAGAGGAGGGAGTGAAAAGATGACAGGTCCGCAGGGAGTCTAGTTTTCCTCCATTTCCGCTCGGCTGCCCGGAGCCCTCTTCTGTGAGCTCGCAATGAGTCGTCAAGCCACGGAGCAGGACCGTGGCTTGCCGGGAGGATAGGAGACAAAGAGAGTCAAAAGATGCAGAAAGGGAGGAGAGGAGGGTTGAGGAGGCAGAATCAGGAGATCAGAGGGAGAAGGACTCAGCAGAGGGAAGAGATGATAGGATGGAAGAGGAGAGAGTAGCGGGAGAGAGAGAGCGAAGGATGCGACGGCACATTACCATCTGAGTAGGGGCAGAGTGAGTAGTGTTGGAGGAAAGCGAGAGAGAAAGGGATACAAAGAAGTGGTCGGAGACTTGGAGGGGAGTTGCAGTGAGATTAGTAGAAAAACAGCTTCTAGTAAAGATGAGGTCAAGCGTATTGCCTGCCTTGTGAGTAGGGGGGGGGGGGCGGTGAGAGGGTGAGGTCAAAAGAGGAAAGGAGTGGAAAGAAGGAGGCAGAGCGAAATGAGTCAAAGGCAGACATAGGGAGGTTAAAGTCACCCAGAACTGTGAGGGGTGAGCCATCCTCAGGAAAGGAACTTATCAAGGTGCCAAGCTCATTGATGAACTCTCCAAGGGAACCTGGAGGGCGATAAATTACAAGAATGGTAAGCTTGAATGGGCTAGTGACTTTGACAGCATGGAATTCAAATGAGGAGATAGACAGATGGGTCAGGGGAAAAAGAGAGAATGTCTACTTGGGAGAGATGAGGATTCCTGTGCCACCGCCGCGCTGACCAGATGCTCTCGGGGTATGCGAGAACACATGGTTAGACGAGGAAAGAGCAGTAGGAGTAGCAGTGTTTTCCGTGGTAATCCATGTTTCCGTCAGCACCAAGAAATCGAGGGACTGGAGGGTAGCATAGGCTGAGATGAACTCTGCCTTGTTGGCCGCAGAACGGCAGTTCCAGAGGCTGCCAGAGACCTGGAACTCCACGTGGGTCGTGCGCGCAGGGACCACCAGATTAGAGTGGCAACAGCCACGTGGTGTGAAGCGTTTGTATGGCCTTTGCAGAGAGGAGAGAACAGGGATAGACAGACACATAGTTGACAGGCTACAGAAAAAGGCTACAATAATGCAAAGGAGATCGGAATGAAATGAACTAAACATCTGGGAAAGGGAGAGAGCGGGGCCTCCCTCACTTACGTTTCACTGAAACACTCAAATATAACTCTCCCAACTTCCACTTTAGAAATTATAATTGTTGTAAACTACAGCGGTTCAATGTTTCTAGGAATAGACTAACTTAGTTTATTCAGCTAGCAACTTGGTACAGTATTCTTCCGTGAAAACCGTCCAGGGCACCGAATCCTATGACGCCAAAGCCAACTAGCATGCCAGCCTCCAATAACACGGTTTAGCACCAATACTCGGTTACAACAAACCACCAGTGTGTTAACACGCCAAGCAGATCATTCGTGTCCGTGTCTAACGTTGTGTAAAGTGTTGGGTTAGTTTTGACAGTTTGAGTGAGTACGTCGTCAACTTATTCAGCCAGTTAGTTAGCTAGAATAGTTAGCATACTAGCTAGCCATTGCTCTCTGCCAATGAGCTAACCCCTCCTCCCACGGCACGAACACACAGAGAGCCAAGCTTACGTTAACTAGTCACCCATGTCCCGAATTCCCTTGAACGACTCTGGTTACCAGTATGTAAAAACAAACAAAATAAATGTAGGTTATAACTTACCCTTAGTAGCTACTGTTAGCCAGTTAAGTGCAAAGCTAGCCACTGAATCGATTCAGCCAGTTCGCGTCTGTCCCAATGGAGAGAACTTGTCTCCAAATATTAAAGCTATTGTTTAATTAGCTATCCAGGTAGCTAGATTTCGAGTACAGTAGCTACTAACTACCTAACGTTTCAGATATTGAGGTTAGAAAAACTGCTGAATGGTAGGTAGCTAGCTGGCATAATGACAGTTGCTAATAGTTACCAGTAGCTACCCGCTAGCTAGCTAGCTTTATTGGTCCAGGTAGTGAGTTAGCTAGCCTCGTGCTTCACCGGGCTCAGGCGAATACAATACTTACCTACAATAATTACCTACAATAACTACCTAGATAAACTACCTACAATACCTAACTACAATACCTACCTACCTACAATCTAAATACATGGTTTAAGCTTTAGTCGACAGCATATAAGCCAAGCTTACCTCCCGCCAGAGAGAGAGACACAACCTCGGCATCACGGCAGACCAGTGTCATGCCTGGATTCGCCATGCCCGAAGGTTTTTTCCAAGATGTTTGGCTAATGAAAACATCCATTGTGATCTATATGAGAACCTGTAGCCAAATCCACAAGACAGAGTTTTTTTTCTTTTCTTCTTGGTGGTAGATCAGCTTAATATTGCAGATAGATTGTAACTTCCATCAATGTAATTGTCTGCATCACTTCCAATCCCCCATGTTTATATATATACACATACATATACATATATATATACATATATATACACACATATACATACATACATACATATACATATATATATACATATATACACATATACACACATATACATACATACATACATACACATACTTATCCTTTAAAATATATATTCCCCTTTATTACATTCCAATCCCGCCACCCTTTCCCTACTTGGAGTAAACTAGTGAACAACAATGCTTAGGGCTCTACTTCCAGCTTATACTTACTATCTACATTTTATGGACACAGTCAATTTTACAATAATTATACTTTGTTTGTTTTTTCTCCTGAACTTCTTCTACTCTCAACCTCTCCGATCATTTTCATGATGTCCATCCGGTTTGCTTCTATATGCCATATCTTTCTAACTGTGCTCTTTCACAAAAGCTCCCAACCTACAACCTATATACTTATTATGGACACAGTATGCTTACATTATTAGTTATCTTGTTATTATTTGTTGTTAGTTGTTATTAGTCCCATCCTTCAATTCCATTCAACACCTCCCATCTATCTCTTAACATCATCCATATAGGATTTCTATTTGCCATATATATTTCAACTGTACTGTGATGTCTTACAAAAGTTCTCAACCTTTCTATTCTCATTGTTTCTACAGATTGTGAATTGAAAATAAACATTTTTGCTAAAAGTATTATTATATTATTGAACAATTGACTATGACTTTTCAGATCACCCAGTAATGCTATCTGCAAGGTTAGCTCCAGGTAAATATTGCAATCCTTTAGCCATTTCTGGACCTGTGTCCAAAAACAAGCTACAAATGATGACAGGACCAAAACAAATGATCTAATGATTCTGTCTCTTCACAGCAAAATCTGCAGAGCTGGGAAGATTGTATCCCCCATATAAATAACATTCTATTGGTAGCAAGAATTGTATATAATAATTTAAATTGAAAGATTCTAAGTTTTGAATCCGGTGTCGTTTTGCGTATCAGTTCATAAACACTATGCCATGGGATCGGTACGTCAAAAATCTCTTCCCAACTATTTTGCAATCTATACGGGACGGCTGTCAATCCTTTGGTCCTTAAATGAAACTGATATACTTTTTTATTTATCACAGTTTTCCTTAACCAATTATGTTCTTTAATGCAAGGCCGACAGACAAGTTCCTTACTTTCTCCCCCTTCCACTTTCCTCTTCCATTTTTGCGGTAAGGCTGCAATTATTTGGTTGTAATTTTGGGTAGAGCAGACATTTCCATATGTTTTTGTTAGCTGCATGTGCGACATAACTCCACCAGTCCTACCGATGATATCATTTACGAAGATTATACCTTTTTTAAACATGTTGTCAAAAAAAAAAGGTTTGTTGTCAATTAGTATATTTGAGTTTAACCACAATATTTGTTGCATTATTTGTTCTGTCGTTTCTGGAGGATTAAATTGAAATTGCAACCAACTTTCTATGGCTTGTTTTAGAAAGTGATATTTGGGAGATGATTTCCTTTTCAAATAACTGAAAGTGAGTGGTTGTAATCTGAATAAAGGGGAAAAGGCCATTCTTGAACATTGGGTGAGACAATCTAACTAATTTGCTAGAGAACCGGTTCGGATTTAAGTATAACTTTTGTATGACTGAAGCTTTTAGTGATAGGTCTAATGCTTTAATATTTAATAATTTCTGTCCTCCGAATTCATATTCATTATATAAATAGAGACAAGACAGAGTTGATGAAAATGTAGAAGTACAGTAATCACTTCTATGTTTTGCAAGTTGAGGAACACTGCATTTGATGTTTTACAGTACTGTATTGTTTTTCATCAATATATTTCAGATTTTGTTCAATGATTCCACTGTGTCTGTAGTATTCTTTCTACTACTGCAGTACTTTTACAGGGATGTATTTACATGTAGTACCATAATGAAACATGTATCACCTATTTTGTACTAAAATATTGAATGATTGTACGAACAATGACACAGTGAAACTATCGGTTACTTGTGTGTGGGTGATCTAAATTAACGTTTCATTGGTATTTCACAATACATTTGTTTTTTGAACCAATGATTGTGCAAGTGCAAGATTTCTTTAAAGATATGAATGCACAATGCAATGTTTTGAACATTGGACAGCCTGTGTTACAAGTGATGACCGTTTTGAGTTTTGTGTCTAGAGTTTTGAAAAATGACATCAAGTTTCTGAAATTAGTGCCAAAGTGATTGTAAAAATCTGTAAACAGAGTAGCATCAGCGTGTGAGAGTGTGTGTATAAATGTGTGTGTGTGTGTGTGTGTGTGTATGACGTCAATATGCATGTGTGTGTGTGTATGGCGTCAATATGCATGTGTGTGTGTGTGTGTGTGTATGTTTTGTGTGTGTGAGTTATGTAGTGTGTGTGTGTATTTGTGTGTTGGAGTGTCAGTGTAAGTATGTGTGTGTGGGTAGAGTCCAGTGAGTGTGCGTAGAGTCAGTGCAAGAGAGTCAGTGCAAAAAAGGCTCAATGCAAATAGTCCGGGAGTAGCCATGTAATTAACTGTTTAGCAGTCTTATGGCTTGGGGGTAGAAGCTGTTCAAGTCTTTTGGTCCCAGACTTGGTGGTCCGGTAACGCTTGCCGTGGGTAGCAGAGTGAACAGACTATGGCTTGGGTGGCTGGGGTCAATTTTCCGGGCCTTCCTCTGTCACCAGCTGGGCCATCCGCACCCCCCTCTGTAGCGCCTTGCGATCAAGGGCGGTGAAGTACCCATACCAAGCGGTAATGCAGCCACTCAAGATGCTCTCAATGGTGCAGCTTTATAACCTTTTGAGGATCTGAAGGGCCATGCCAAATATTTATAACCTCCTGAGGGGGAAAAGGCGTTGCCGTGCCTTCTTCACGACTTTGCTTGTGTGAGAGGACCATGTTCAGTCCTTGATGATGTGGACACCGAGGAACTTGAAGCTCTTGACCCACTCCATTACAGCCCTGTTGATGTGGATGGGGGTGTGCTCGGCCCTCCGTTTCCTGTAGTCCACGATCACCTACTTTGTCTTGCTGACGTTGAGGGACAGGTTGATGTCCTGGCACCGCACTCCCAGGTCTCTGACCTCCTCCCTGTAGGCTGTCTTATCGTCCTCGGAGATCAGGCCTACCACCGTCGGGTCGTCAGCTAACATGATGATGATGTTGGAGTTGTACGTGGCCACACAGTCATGGGTGAACAGGGAGTACAGGAGGGGACTAAGCGCACACCCCTGAGGGGTCCCCGTGTTGAGGGTCAGCGTGGTAGATGTGTTGTTACCTACCTTCACCACCTTGGGGCGGCCTGTCAGAAAGTCCAGGATCCAGTTGCAGAGGGAGGTGTTCAGTCCTAGGGTCCCAAGCTTAGTGATGAGCTTGGATGGGATTATGGTGTTGAACACTGAGCTGTAGTCAAGGAACAGCATTCTCACATAGTTTCTCTCATAGTAGAATTTAGTGGAGAATAGTCATTTGATATTGATGATCTGCTTTCATGTTACACCGTCCATAATCTTGGAACCCAGAACCAAATATTGGGACAATTAACATTCTAGTCACAAGAGACTACTTCATCCATTACACCAATGGAACAGCCAATAGTTGGTTTTCAGGACTAGGCTTATACATATACCCATTCACACCCACATCCTTAAACAGTATATACAGTCTAGATACCTTAAAGGTGGTCTTATATTTTATTTCAGAGCAAATTTGTTGAATTTCCACAGCATAAACATATCCAAGATGTAGTTGTCTGTCACTATTTTTACAGACTAACTATCAGTCAATGTCAACGTGACACACTGGGACACATTGTAGTGGGGCTGCCATCAGGAGTAAGTGACTCCCTTTCCCTTTCCCTTTCCCCTGTCTCTCTCTCTCTCTCTCTCTCTCTCTCTCTCTCTCTCTCTCTCTCTCTCTCTCTCTCTCTCTCTCTCTCTCTCTCTCTCTCTCTCTCTCTCTCTCTCTCTCTCTCTCTCTCTCTCTCTCTCTCTCTCTCTCTCTCTCTCTCGCTGTAATTACATTGTGAACCTGTGAGTCTCCGGTGTGTGAGTGTTTGATGTTCGCCCCCGGCACAAACATGTCACTTCCCATGCTCCAGTCCTTGTCTGAGACATACAATATGAGACATTAACCTGTGGTTGGTTTGTCTGGAGAGCTAGCGTCTCTGTGGTAGTGCTGTATTCTGTTTGTCTGTCTGTCTGCCGTCTGAAGTAAAAGACAGACAGTTTCAGGTTACTGTCAGTCTAAGGAATCTGAGGCTGCTACCCAAATGGTACCCTAGTCCCGATATAGTGTACTTTTTTTGACGAGTCTGCTCAAAAGTAGTGCACTATATAGGTAATAGGGTGCCATTTAAGACTCAACCTGAGTTTTAGTCACAGCCTTTTTTATTCTGTTTTTCAGGTTGCAAAGTGCTCGATAGGATGTCACTCACTACTCAATCATTCCATTGCATATTCTACTGATGTTTCTCTATGTTGAGTAAAGTCTGGAATGTGTTTTCCAATAGAGGACAGTCAGACCCGATTTTCATAGATTACAGTTAAACATTTCCTCATAGATTGCAGTTACATGTTTCCAGATAGATTACAGTTACATGTTTCCCTATAGAGCACAAATACAAGTTTCCCCATAGAGCACAGCTAAATGTTTCCCCATACAGCACAGTTACCATACATGTTTCCTCTTAGAGCACAGCTACATGCTTTCCATGGAGCACAGTCAAACTTATGCATCCCCATAGAGCACAGTTACATGTTTCCTCATTGAGCAAAGTTATGTATGTGTTTCCCGTTATAGCACAGTTATGTACATGTTTTCCCATAGAGCAGAGCACAGTCAGACCCATGTTCTCCCATAGAGCACAGTCAGAGCCCTGCTTTCCCTGCGGTACAGTCAAATCGCTGCTCCATAGGTCACGCTAGGCGGCACGCACACTTGAGCCCTTTTGACAGCTTGTTGTTTACAGTATGTGTAGCCAGCGTGGGGCGGCTCGGATGGGGCCTGGCAGGGGGTGGGAGGGGGGTGGATGGGGATTGTGCTGGCAGGGGGGCTGGTGTAGGGTGCCTAACAGGGGGGCCTGGCACGGGCCCAGGCGCTCTTTGATGCTTCTACCGGCTCTGAGAAAGCAGCCGAGGGAGAGAAGTGCTGCGAGAGACGACGTGGAATGAAAGAGAAAAGGTTACCTGTGGATCCGCCAAACCTCCAGCGCGGGGAGTGGAGACGGGGATGGAAGTGGGGGGGGGCGGGGGGGGGGGGGGCTTTGATGTGAGGCCAGATTGAAGGAGTGTATCGATCGCTGGGAGAAGGGGGGAGGGGAGGTGGATTGGCTGGGGGCCACATCTCACCCACGCCATACTTCCAGTTTTCAGAGAGGAGCGTGGAGATCCATAGCCCAGGATGTGGGGTTTTATCCTCCATGCGGATAAGCTGGGAAATGTGTTAACTGTGCATGTGTTGAAACAGAAAGTGCATTTTGGTTTGGAAAAGTTATTTTGCTGCATATACTGAAACTGAGTCTTTCATATTTCTGTAGTATTTTTGTTGGGGTAGCATCCAGCAGTTACTCCACACTCTTTCAAATGATTTGGCGTGCGTGCGTGCACGTTCATCCTGTATGGCTATATGGCTAAATTGGTAGAGCGTGGCGCTTGCACCGCCAGGGTTGTGGGTTCGATTTCCAGGGCCACCCATACATAAAATGTAAGCATGCATGACTGTAAGTCGCTTTGGATAAAAGCATCTGCTAAATGGTATATATTTATATATATATTATGTGCGTGCACGTCAGTGCTCTCCATCCTCTATGGGATCAACACAGTGAAGACCCTTGCTGAGGAACAACTCCCACAATACACCACTTCTTCCTTCTTCCTACCCCACAATTCATTGCTATCTCAAAGCCACATATCCCAGGAGGAACTGCTCCAACAGAGAGCATTTGTAGTCAAAAAAATTGAGAGCGTGAACAAATGTGAATGGTGATGAAGGCCAGTGATGAAGATGCATCTAGTGACTTGTTGGCGCTAAGGCCCAGCGTGATAACTCAATCACGATTCTTGACATTGTTTCGATGGCCGACCATCTGTGGGCTATCACAGGGGTCAAACACACCTTATCTGTGGCTTTCTCTGGGGTGGGACGTTCCCACAGAACCCTGGGAGCACATACACCGTTGGAGGTGTGAAGACAGATCAAAACGTGAAATCGACAAAATGAATGTTACTGTGTAAATGAAATTGTCATGTTTGGATTGTTTCAAGAGTTCATAAAGAACCATGAATTTTTATGTGTTTTATTGTACTGTAAGTGGTCATTTTTCATTTTCATTTATATGGAAACTGTGCTATTCTGTTTGTCGGACGGTGGTCAGTTCTAAAAGGAGCGACACGGGTGCGCTTCTATCATACAGTTTTGAGGTGTAGTGATTAGATTAGAGAACGCGTGTGAAGTTTTATGAAGTTTCTTTGGGCCATGCAATGTGATGTTAGTTAGACGATAGGAGATACTGGGATTTGTAGCTCTTGGAAGAATAAAAGCCTGGTTGAAACTTTGTTCATGGAGTCATTGTAAACCAATTCTGGTGTACACTATAGTGTGTATTTTATACGTTTAGTGTTTTAAAATATTTGTCTTTTGACATTGAAGACTTCTGGTATGTACCAGATCCTTGTCCCTCAGCCTCTTAATAATTGCATAACGGTTACCTTGGACACATGTAACTTACAGTATAGTATTCTGAGTGGTGATGCAAGGCTCGCTACCTTGGCTAGACCATTGGATACGCTTATGGACCTATAGCATTCACATGATAATGGAGTCACATTAAAGATACAGTACCAGTCAAAAGTTTGGACACACCTACTCATTCAAGGGTTTGTCTTTATTTTTACTATTTTCTACATTGCAGAATAATAGTGAAGGCATCAAAACTATGAAATAACACATATGGAATCATGTATTAACCAAAAAAGTGATAAACAAATCAAAATATATTTTAGATTTGCACACTCTTGGCGTTCTCTCAACCAGCTTCACCTGGAATGCTTTCCCAACAGTCTTGAAGGAGTTCCCACATATGCTGAGCACTTGATTGGCTCAAACGCATTAAGAAGGAAAGAAATTCCACAAATTAACAAGGCACACCTGTTAATTGAAATGTATTCCAGGTGACTACCTCATTTTGTTTCTTTTTTTTTAACCTTTATTTAACTAGGCAAGTCAGTTAAGAACAAATTATTATTTACAATGACAGCCTACACCAGCCAAACCCAGACGACGCTGAGCCAATTGTGCGCCGTCCTATGGGACTCCCAATCACAGCCGGTTGTGATACAGCCTGGAATCGAACCAGGGGGTCTGGAGAGACACCTCAAGCACTGAGATGCAGTGCCTTAGACCACTGCGCCACTCGGGAGCCCAGCTCATGAAGCTGGTTGAGAGAATGCCAAGAGTGTGCAAATCTGTCATCAAGGCTAAGGGTGGCTATTTGAAGAATCTCAAATATAAAATATATTTTGATTTGTTTAACACTTTTTTGGTTACTACATGATTCCATATGTGTTATTTCATAGTTTTGATGTCTTCACTATTATTTTACAATGTAAAAAATAGTAAAAATAAAGATAAACCCTTGAATGAGTAGGTGTGTTTAAACTTTTTGACTGGTAGTGTATATTATGGTCAAATTTCGCCTACACTAATTATCTATCATCCTCCATCAAAGTGGATTTTCACCAATCTACACATTCCCCTACAGGCTTCTGACATGGCGCCTGCTGAGAGAGAGCTCCCACAATGCACTGAAGGGGGCTCCAGTTGAGGCACTCCCAGCCGTGCATTGTGATGTCTGTGTGTGTGTGTGTGTGTGTGCAGTGCGTGGCTGCCGGGGACTTCTGCTACATCACATCTGGCAGACTGGTAACAATACTCCCTCACGCTGAGACAGAATGCTCTCACTCCCAAAGTCACTGGGGTTTGGGGTCAGGGGGCGCCAGAGGAAGCAAGCGTTTAAATACATGTCAGCCGTCAAAGTCTCACTGAAACTGTTACTATATGCATACCTAAGTGAATGTGGTTATGTGGGGAATGTGAGAATGTGAATGTGAATGTAAGAAACACCATCTCATTTTGATTAGTAAAACTAATATACCTCCAGAAGTGGGTTTCCCTAAACCTTCGTCGCTAAAGCACTATGTTATTTCTCTCTAGTAAAAATGACAAAATTGCTGTTTGACGGTCAGTCTTCTGTGCCTGAACGAACGTTATTCACCAAATGTAGCGTTTTTCTGTTCTACAAAGAGGCATGAGTCTGGGTCAGAGACAAAAAGAACGTACTACAAAACCGACCCCTGCCCAGTTGCAGTTTGTTGGCAGGACAAAGTCATAGCCAATAGGAGTGTGAACAGAGAGACCAGTTTGAAAAGAATGGTGCCAGAATCTACCATGTCTTCTCCCCAAGCTCCTTCCTTTTTCCTGGTATGTGCCCCGCCTCCAGTCACCCTTTGACCCCCACACCCCAGTGGCTTCAGTCCTGCCTCTTGCAGTGTGGTGCTCACCTCGATGGCCTGCCACACTCCAGGACACTGGCCATCGCCCCATTCAGCCTGGCTAAGTGGAGTCACTCGATCATGATGTCATCTTTGTGTGACTGTCATCGGGCGGTGAGATGAAGCGGGGACTTCCAGTGGGGTGTAAAGCTCTATGGGCACAGATGGATGGGGGGGTGGAGAAACATCTCCATTTTATATGCCTGTTTCTTTGCTGGGATAGAGGGAGTGTGAGAGCTAGAGGGAGCGAGAGAGAGAGAGAGATAAAATGAGGACCTAGAAATGTGAGAGTGATTGCAGAGTACAGAGGCTTTAGCCAATGTGTGTGTGTGCATGTGGCATGGTGCCTGCGTGCGTGCGGGCGTACACAACAATGCCCTTTGATAGTTTATTGGTTTGGTCAATAGCCAGAGGACCTTCGATCATACCCTGATACAATTATACTATATATCTGTGCATCCATGTTACAGTGTATTTACAACTGAATTAAAAGAAAATCTAGTGTTTTCTGATTGTATCTCATGACCTCACTCGTGTCTGTTGTCTTTTTTATTAGTGTCAATGGCCTCAATCAATTGTGGTGACACACGACACAGGCCAAACCCTACAACTACGCCATTGACTCTATACGACACACGATGCAGACTCTTGCCGGTATTCCTAAGGCATAATTGATTTCTTATTGAGGAGCTGCCAAGCAAATCAGAAAATTGCATTCCCCGCGAAGGTATTAGCCGAGCCGAGAGTGTTTAAGATGATTTCAATGATCGTGCCGTGGCGCTGCTTTCTGCCCCGAGTCGCTTGTGTATAATGGACTGCCGTGAAATCATAATTGCGTGTTTATGAACAAACCAGCTGGCGGAGGCAGAGGGTAATTATTTTCTTGCCGTTCGCCTCCACACTCGCGCATACTTACGTCCGATAACGGCTCTGATGGAAAAAGAAGGGGGAAATACAGGTTCATTCTGACCATATGGTTGCTGTGTTTATCCATCACTCACGTTCTGCATTTTTCCATTTTTTTCATTATGCCAACAGGAATGTGAATCGTAGACTGGGATGATGTTGTGTTACAATAGTATGACAGGGGCCTAAAAGAAGAATTGACACACATGTACGCACACATGCACATACACACAGGCACAAATGTATTCACGCACGCTTGCACGGACGCACACACACACACCTCTGTGAGCTGAGCTGACCTGTCCACACAGTAACACAGCCAGGCTGGCTAGCCTCATTACTGCAGCCACTGCTTCCACATTTAGCCTCGTTAGCTGTTCCTAAAGAGCATCCTCACACCGCTGGGGGCTGAATGGGTTAATTGTGGATCTTGTCAGAACTTGGACCTGGCCAGCTCAATAATGACTCCAGTTATTGGCTCCTTTTGTGTGTGTGTGTGTGTGTGTGTGTGAATATAGGAGTGTAAATAGGACAGGTTCAGTGTCAGGAGCAGGGCCAGGGGTTGACAGTCTGTCTCTGGGGTCTTAAAGTCTGTCAATAGAGCAAGGAGTGATAGGGGGCTGCTCCTGGGTCAAACCAACGGCAATATCTGCTGTCATGGTGGGCACCAGACACACACACACGCATGCATGCGCACACACACACATACCATCTACACGCACACACACATCCTCCATATCCTCCCTCCCCAGCCCCCGGGTATCAGTCTATCAACAGTGATGGATTGTCCTGGGACCCCCAGCTCCCCCTTGGCCCTGTCCTGGCCCCTTGACACCCCCTAGCCCCTGACAGTGACCCTGCTGTAATGACAGGGCCTGGGCCTCTTAAATCACACATGGTCATTAGGTATGCACAACACGCATGCTGATGTGGGACATGTGTCGGATATCTCCGGGGCGATCATGTGTGAGAGCAATGAGGGGAGGGGGGTTTGGGCTCCTGATCACAAGGATTGGGTTCCCCCTCGGCCCCCTCCTCCTCATCCTTCATTGAAATCCTACGTCAGCATCTTTGTAGATTAAGTTTACATACAGTTTATAGGCGTGTATGCCACCTTTCTGATGAATGCAGCATTCTGTATTGTCTCAGTATGGTAACACAGTGTATAACACTCCAGTGTATGAAACCTTTCCATTTGTTAACATATATCTGGAGTCAGGCAGACAAACAGGCGTCCAGCTGACTGGCCGTGTGTGTATAGTGTAAGTGTGTAGTGTCAGGGTCTTAAGTGAGTAGACCACAGTCATTCAGCTCTATGCTGAACAATGGGTCCGGGAGCAGTGCTCAAGTGCACTGAGAAGTACTCTGTGTATTTATGGTATTTCCTAATGGTGTTTAAAGCGCTCAGCAGGCTTTTTATTTTAATGAGAGCTGTGCCATGGTAAAGCACCCTGCTGTACTAGTGTGTGTGTGTGTGTGTGTGTGTGTGTGTGTGTGTGTGTGTGTGTGTGTGTGTGTGTGTGTGTGTGGTGTGTTTGTGGGTGTGTTTGTGGGTGTGCCTTTCCTTAAGTTTTCTTGTATGTGTGTTTATATCCCTCTCGTGTCTCGTTTTACATCTGTGTGCTTGTGTATTTCCCTTTTCTCGTGTGTGTGTGTGTGTGTGTGTGTGTGTGTGTGTGTGTGTGTGTACAGTATCAGGGCCGTGCACAGACCTTTCAGGGGACAGGAGCTCAAAATGGAAAAAGGGTGCACCCTTACATAATTTATATCTTGAAATTCATAATATACCATAGGCCTATTTATTTCTGCAACAAAACACTCATCACAAATTATAAGCAAGCTAGTTAAAGACATGATTGACATCGGGAAAAGAGGGTTGGCTATTAGCTGATCATTGATGTTGATGATTGTGTAAATGTGCTAGTTAGCTAGCTAAATTTATTTTCACCGTTTGTGATTTATCTTTAATGCTCTTAAATTCTTAAATAACTTCATAACATAATATTCTAACTCTTGATATATGGCTTGCTGGCTAGTGGCTTGTGTGGATATTTTAGTATATGGTGGTTAGCTAGAGTCTAGACTACCTGTGTTGCTGCTGCCCTGACACACATGTGTAACTCCCGACTGAAGAAGGGATGGAGTTGAGTCAGATGAAGGGATGGAGTTGAGTCTTTCTGCCTCTCTCTGCTGCACGTATCAGCCAACCAGACCGAACATTAATGATGATGTAAATCAAGTGTTATCAAGTGTTAATCAAATGTTATGCTACTGTGGCAGTACTGTTGCTATTTAAACTAGGTAGCTAGCTACACACACTCGACCGGTGACTGCATCTCAAGCCATGCATGTTTGGATACCGGGCTTGCGCAATCTCCGTACAGGGCAGACTGGGAAACAGGCTCAACCCGGGCCCGAGCGAACTCCGTACAGGGCAGACCAACAGGCGCAACCAACGGACAGGGTGGGGGTAAGGGGTGGCGAACTTGACGACGTCACGTCGACTTGCGGGCAGTGGGTTTAGAACAACAACGACAAAAACTGTATACCAAAATCAGGGGCGCAACTTTGGTTTCAGAAGTGGGGGAGGACATAATTTATTTTTATTATTATTGTTTTTTTGTCAGATAAACACTCCAAACAGCCTACCCGACCGCTCGTAGACGTCCGCATGGTCCGAAAGCACACCGTTGCCTCGTTTGTATCACATGCCAATGATGGGCGGCAGGTAGCTTAGTGGGTAAGAGCGTTGTGCCAGTAACCGAAAGGTTGCTGGTTCTAATCCCCAAGCCGACTAGGTGAAAAATCTGTCGATGTGCCCTTAAGCAAGGCACTTAACCCTAATTGCTCCTGTAAGTCGCTCTGGATAAGAGTGTCTGCTAAATGTATAATATAAAATAAAACTTGTCCCCAGTGAAAGTTGCGCCCCTGACTAAAATTATACCACCACCCCAAAGGGCACTTGGTGAGTGTGAGGGCAAAGGGGCATGTGCTCGGCACAGGTAGACTCCTATCTGTGCACATGCCTGTACAGTATGTTTATGTGTGTGTGTGTCAGTATCACCACAGTGATCCTTTTTCATGCTCAGTCGTGTCTCAGCAGCTATCCTTTCTCAGATGTATCTCTCTCTCTCGCTCTCACACACACACACACACACAGGAACCAGGAACACTATCTCTGTTGACAGTGGAAATTGTATGAAGAGCTTTTAAGGCAATTAGTGGATTGAGCTGGAGCCTTTCTTCCCATTCACGCTGTTCATTAGCAGCTCCTCCAGACCAAAAAAAGGAGACGTTGATACCGCCATCACTCCCGCCTGGCAGGAAAGACGCTCCACTGTGTGTGTGTGTGTGTGTGTGCATCTGTGTGTCTGTGTCTGTCTGTGTCTGTCTGTGTGTGTGTGCCTTACACAAACCCTGTCGACAAAGTTGCATAGTACCGAATCTGAAAATATATTCTTGCCTCCTTCATTTTTGAGTAGGCCCATATTTAACTCATGCAGTTCAATATGATCAGCAAATCCACGTAAATTAATGATAATTTTCAGTACTGTCATGTTGGTGAGTAACCTTTTTATTGTTAAGTGCTTTCCGTTGTCCTAGGGTCAAAATGACCCGCCACTGTGTTGAACCAACTTTATTTAATTTTTATATTTTTGGGATCATTTGTGAGAAGGAGGCAGTGAGACTTTAAAGAAAGTATCACTGCCTCCTTCTCACAAATTATCCCAAAAATATAAAAATTAAACAAAGTTGGTTCAACACAGTGGCGGGTCATTTTGACCCTAGGACAACGGGAGGGTTAAGTGTGTCGAGGTGTTCATAAAACATACTTTCCCTCTAAATTGGGGAAATAATACTGTGACCAAAAGCTCTTTCTGGACCTTAGTTCTCCATTGTATGGTACTGGAATTGGAATGGGTTTTGCTACATGTATTTTTTATTTGTTTGAAGAGCTTCATACATCATGTTGACAAGTACATTGCTGTAGGAGCTCTGAGTTTATGATACCTCCTTTCTGCTGGAATAACTTCTATATTAGCATGTTTACTGTTTCTTCCTTAGCTGTGTGTTAATTATGTGGAACACTAGAAAGTCTAGGAACATGGCCTTTGATGAGGGTATAACCAGGGCACTCCATTATTGATGACAGACACACATTGGTAGTCACACACACACAAGGATGCATGCATGCACATATACACACACACGTACACACACACACATACACAGAGCCCCTTGTGCCCCATGAGTGAAATGTGTTGGTTGCTAACATACAGTACTTGCCACAGTGTCAATACATAAGGTTTCTCTCTCTCTC